>NC_091332.1:27440249-27452749 GCF_038502225.1 Cherax quadricarinatus
AAACATTAGTTAATACCACTCAAACATTAGTTAATACCACTCAAACATTAGTTAATACCACTCAAACATTAGTTAATACCACTCAAACATTAGTTAATACCACTCAAACATTAGTTAATACCACTCAAACATTAGTTAATACCACTCAAACATTAGTTAATACCACTCAAACATTAGTTAATACCACTCAAACATTAGTTAATACCACTCAAACATTAGTTAATACCACTCAAACATTAGTTAACACGAATCAAACATTAGTTAATACCATTCAAGCATTAGTTAATACCACTCAAACATTAGTTAATACCACTCAAACATTAGTTAATACCACTCAAACATTAGTTAATACCACTCAAACATAAGTTAATACCACTCAAACATTAGTTAACACCACTCAAACATTAGTTAATACCACTCAAACATTAGTTAATACCACTCAAACATTAGTTAATACCACTCAAACATTAGTTAACACGAATCAGACATTAGTTAATACCACTCAAACATTAGTTAATACCACTCAAACATTAGTTAATACCACTCAAACATTAGTTAATACCACTCAAACATTAGTTAATACCACTCAAACATTAGTTAATACCACTCAAACATTAGTTAATAACACTCAAACATTAGTTAATACCACTCAAACATTAGTTAATACCACTCAAACATTAGTTAACACGAATCAGACATTAGTTAATACCACTCAAACATTAGTTAATACCACTCAAACATTAGTTAATACCACTCAAACATTAGTTAATACCACTCAAACATTAGTTAATACCACTCAAACATTAGTTAATACCACTCAAACATTAGTTAACACGAATCAGACATTAGTTAATACCACTCAAACATTAGTTAATACCACTCAAACATTAGTTAATACCACTCAAACATTAGTTAATACCACTCAAACATTAGTTAATACCACTCAAACATTAGTTAATACCACTCAAACATTAGTTAACACGAATCAGACATTAGTTAATACCACTCAAACATTAGTTAATACCACTCAAACATTAGTTAATACCACTCAAACATTAGTTAATACCACTCAAACATTAGTTAATACCACTCAAACATTAGTTAATACCACTCAAACATTAGTTAACACGAATCAGACATTAGTTAATACCACTCAGACATTAGTTAATACCACTTAAACGTTAGTTAATACCACTCAAACATTAGTTAATACCCCTCAAGCATTAGTTAATACCACTCAAACATTAGCTAATACCACTCAAACATTAGTTAATACCACTCAAACATTAGTTAATACCACTCAAACATTAGTTAATACCACTCAAACATTAGTTAATACCACTCAAACATTAGTTAACACGAATCAAACATTAGTTAATACCACTCAAACATTAGTTAATACCACTCAAACATTAGTTAATACCACTCAAACATTAGTTAATACCACTCAAACATTAGTTAATACCACTCAAACATTAGTTAATTCCACTCAAACATTAGTTAATTCCACTCAAACAGTAGTTAATACCACTCAAACAGTAGTTAATACCACTCAAACAGTAATTAATACCACTCAAACATTAGTTAATACCACTCAAACAGTAGTTAATACCACTCAAACATTAGTTAATACCACTCAAACATTAGTTAATACCCCTCAAACATTAGTTAATACCCCTCAAACATTAGTTAATACCACTCAAACATTAGTTAATACCACTCAAACATTAGTTAATACCACTCAAACAGTAGTTTACACCAATCAGCCATTAGTTAATACGACTCGAACATTAGCTAACACGAATGAAACATTAGTTAACACGAATCAACCATCAGTTAATAGGACTCAAACATTAGTTAACACGAATCAAACATTAGTTAACACGAATCAAACATTAGTTAACACGAATCAAACATTAGTTAACACGAATCAAACATTAATTAACACGAATCAAACATTAGTTAACACGAATCAAACATTAATTAACACGAATCAAACATTAGCTAACACGAATCAAACATTAATTAACACGAATCAAACATTAGTTAGCACGAATCAAACATTAATTAACACGAATCGAACATTAGTTAACACGAATCGAACATTAGTTAATAGGACTCAAACATTAGTTAACACGAATCAAACATTAGCTAACACGACTCAAACATTAGTTAACGCGGATCACACATTAGTTAGCACGAATCAAACATTAGTTAACACGAATCAGACATTAGTTAACACGAATCAAACATGAGTTACCACGACTCAAACACTCGCCAACATGGCTCCAACACCAGCCAACATGGCTCCAACACTCGCCAACATAGCTCCAACACTCGCCAACATAGCTCCAACACTCGCCAACATAGCTCCAACACTCGCCAACATAGCTCCAACACTCGCCAACATAGCTCCAACACTCGCCAACATAGTTCCAATACTCGCCAACATAGCTCCAATACTTGCCAACATACTCTAACATGCAAATAAGCTCTGTCATTGGTCAATATGGTTCCGACACACGCCAACATGACTCCAACACTCGTCAACATGGCTTCTACATTTGTCAGCTTGGCCCCAACTCTCACCAACACGGCTTCAGCACTCATCAACACATCTCCAACACTCACCAACATAGCTTCAACGCTCCCTCCCACACACCACGTGAGAAACACACTGAAGACCAGTCATCAGCAGAGACAATAATCCAATCATGTGGTAGCTGGAGCACGGCAGGTGTCAGGCAGGTGAAGGAGGGGAGGAGAGGGAGGGGGTGACTTACGTCAGTGTCAGGAGGTGGGGGAGGCAGTGCTTACCGTGTGTGGTGGGTGCCAGAGCTGAGACAGCAGCACACACACTGACTGCCCAATAGTGCCCACGGCAACTAAGCTTCCCGGCCATCAATGGCAACTCCCCCGGGGCACAACACGATGCCAGTTACTTTAATATCTCATTGTCTTCTTGTTTTGCTATTGTTTTTGCTTTTTTTTAAGAAAATATGTTAAATAGTAGTAGTTGCTTATTTCTTGTCGAGACTGAGGAGTAAGTGAAGTCTTGTGTCTCTCTGTGATGGTATTTCATTAACCCTAATTGTGGAATATTTGATGTGTTTTTATTATGGAGGACCACATGTGGTGTCACTGTTACCATTACCAGTGCCACCACTGCCACTGGATTACATCTAGTGCCATTGTCACTATTACCAGTGCCACCACTACTACTGGACTACATCTTGTGTCACTGTCACTATTACCAGTGCCACCACTACTACTGGACAACATCTGATTTCACTGTCACCATTACCAGTGCCACCACTACTACTGGACTACATCTGATTTCACTGTCACCATTACCAGTGCCACCACTACTACTGGACTACATCTGATTTCACTGTCACCATTACCAGTGCCACCACTAATACTGGACTATATCTGGTTTCACTGACACCATTACTAGTGTCACCACACTACTACTGGACTACATTTGGTGTCAGTGTCAACATTACCAGTGCCACCACTGCCATTGGACTGCATCTGGTGTTACTGCCATAATGACACTCTTCAGGTCACTTGTTCTATCTAGGCTGGAATATTGCTGCACACTAACAGCACCTTTCAAGGCAGGTGAAACTGCTGACCTAGAAAATGTACAGAGAACTTTCACGGCGCGCATAACGGAGATAAAACACCTCAATTACTGGGAGCGCTTGAGGTTCCTGAACCTGTATTCCCTGGAACGCAGGTGGGAGAGATACATGATTATATACACCTGGAAAATCCTAGAGGGACTAGTACCGAACTTGCACACGAAAATCACTCACTACGAAAGCAAAAGACTTGGCAGACGATGCAACATCCCCCCAATGAAAAGCAGGGGTGTCACTAGCACGTTAAGAGACCATACAAAAAGTGTCAGGGGGCCGAGACTGTTCAACTGCCTCCCAGCATACATAAGGGGGATTACCAACAGACCCCTGGCAGTCTTCAAGCTGGCACTGGACAAGCACCTAAAGTCGGTTCCTGATCAGCCGGGCTGTGGCTCGTACGTTGGTTTGCGTGCAGCCAGCAGTAACAGCCTGGTTGATCAGGCTCTGATCCACCAGGAGGCCTGGTCACAGACCGGGCCGCGGGGGCGTTGACCCCCGGAACTCTCTCCAGGTAAACTCCAGGTATATATATATTGTATATATATATATATATATATATATATATATATATATATATATATATATATATATATATATATATAATTGTAACCACGAACGAGTGGTATTGATCAATAACAACACTGCGACTAGCCAAGGACTCGAACCCATGCTGCTTTGGTTCGCCTCATGGTGAGCGGAAACTCATGACGCTCTAACCCAAAGGACCACGCAGTCCTACAAGAATGACGCATCCAGCCAAGCTAGGTGTTTTACCGTCATCCGAGGACATACTGCTCGTTGTGCTGATACATCAAATAGTGAGTAGACTGAAAATATCTCAGAGGCACCCACAGCACCGTATGTCCTTGGATGACGGTAAAACACTTAGCTTGGCTGGGTGCGTCATTCTTATAGGATTGCATGGTTCTGTGGGTTAGAGCATCATATGCTTTCGCTCACCATGAGGCGGGCCAAAGCAGCATAGGTTCGAGTCTTTGGCTAGTCGCAGTGTTGATATATATATATATATATATATATATATATATATATATATATATATATATATATATATATATATATATATATATATATATCTTCTTCTTCTTTCAACACACCGGCCGTATCCCACCGAGGCGGGGTGGCCTAAAAGGAAAAACGAAAGTTTCTCCTTTTACATTTAGTAATATATACAGGAGAAGAGGTTACTAGCCCCTTGCTCCTGGCATTTTAGTCGCCTCTTACAACACGCATAGCTTACGGAGGAAGAATTCTGTTCCACTTCCCCATGGAGATAAGAGGAAATAAACAAGAACAAGAGCTAGTAAGAAAATAGAAGAAAACCCAGAGGGGTGTGTATACATATGCTTGTACATGTATGTGTAGTGTGACCTAAGTGTAAGCAGAAGTAGCAAGACGTACCTGAAACCTTGCATGTTTATGAGACAGAAAAAACACCAGCAATCCTACCATCGTGTAAAACAATTACAGGCTTACGTTTTACACTCACTTGGCAGGACGGTAGTACCTCCCTGGGCGGTTGCTGTCTACCAACCTACTACCTACCTATATATATATATATATATATATATATATATATATATATATATATATATATATATATATATATATATATATATGCAAAACAACTACTGTGAAATACTAGAGAAATTCCAAGGGCTTTCGTGACTACTCACATTATCAAGGAACAATTGTTCCTTGATAATGTGAGTAGTCACGAAAGCGATTGGAATTTCTCTATTCTTGCACAGTAGTTGTTTTGCATATATATATATATATATATATATATATATATATATATATATATATATATATATATATATATATATATAAATATATATATATATAAATATATATATATATTTATATATATATATATTTATGTACACACACAAAACAACCACAGGGAAGTTGAATAATAGGTCTAGGCATTTCGTTTTGCAATCAACACATCAGGAACTCACAATGTTGCAGAAAAAAGCTGGTCCAAGCAAATGTGATGACAGGGAGCACCATTCCTGGAGTGAGACAGAGAGGCTGGAGGCAGCAAGCAGGAAGGCAGGAAGTGCCCCCAAGCATACCAATACCCATAGGCAGAGAGATTGAATATTATAGCATTAGAAAAACAGCCAGCCCACAAGCACTGATATTGTAATAGAAGCCTAACAAACGTGACATGGCAATTATCAAAAATTCGGTCAGTCTATGCTATGATATAAATAACTTTACATACCAAATATAGATATCACTGGCAATTATCTTAGAAGTTTCTGCATTTCTAGAAAACAGGTCTGATTGAAGGGACACGTTTAAAAGGAAACATCTGTAAGTTATACAGAAGGAGACAGACATAGTTTATCTATCGCACAAGCTTCTGGGGAAGACACTGGATATGATGTAAATGATTTTACATACTAAATATAGATAGATCTAGCAGCTGTCTTTGTAATTTTCGCACCTCTAGAAAAAGGGTCTATTTATAGTGACTCATTTAAAGAAAGAGGCATCTGTAAATTCAAGGAAGATGGCCATAGTTTATCTATCCTACAGGAGTCGGAGGCAAGCACTGGTCTAGTAAAAAACAGGATAAAAGGCCCTAATTCCTTGGTGTGGCACTATATTTAAGACAGTTGAACATATTTTTATAAGAGTCCTATTTTTGGCTATGTACAATTGCCTCAACTAAAAACGAATCTAATTTGAACAACCAGCCACTGGTATTAAATAATGAACACTTATCATGCTTTATAATTGCTGATTCTTCAGTATTCTGTTCAAAATGAACAAGGGACAATGACTCTTGCTTTTGACCAGCTTACTGGGTTACTGCAAGCTCTAATGTGGCTGAAAATTGCATTCATTTCCTGTGCAGTATGCAAAGAATAATGGTGTTGTGATATCCTAACATCTAGAGGTATGCCAGTCTGTCTGACATAGAATAAGTTGCAATCATTGCAGTTAATTTTGTAGACACCACCAACAAACTGTTGAGGAATTCTTAAAATTATGTGTATTTCAAAAATTTTAAGGGCATTTGGCAGGACAGATAAACCGTCATTGTATGAGAGAACTAGCACATTCTTGATATGAGGTATCCTGGAACAGGTAAACACTGGCCATCTTCCATGAAATTACAGATGCCTCCCTTTTATAGGAGTCTATAAATGGATCCCCTTTACTAGAGGTGCGAAAATTCGAAAGACAGTTACCAGATCTATTTATATTTGGTATGTAAAGTCATTTATATCATAGCCAGTGTCTGCCTCAGAAGCTCGTGGACTGGATAAACTATGGCTGTCTCCTTTTATATAGCTTACAGATGTGTCCCTTTAAATGTGTTCCTTTAAATGAACCCGTTTTCTAGAGGTGTGGAAACTTCTAAGATAATTGCCAGTGATATCTATATTTGGTACGTAAAGTTATTTATATCAGCATAATCTGACCAAATTTTTGATAATTGCCATGCCATGTTTGTTAGGCTACTATTATAATATCAGTGCTTGTGGGCTGGCTGTTTTTCTAATTCTATAATATTCAATGTTTCTGCCTTTGGGTATTGGTATGCTTGGTGACACTTCCTGTCTTCCTGCCTCCTGCCTCCAGCATCTCTGCTTCACTCCATCAAAAGCACTCCCTGTGATCATATTTGCTTGCACCTCCTCTTTTCTGCAACACTGCATGCTCTTGGTGATGTGCTGATTACAACACGAGAGGCCTAGAGGTATCATTGAACTCCTCTTGTGGTTGCTTTGCAATTTGCATCACTAGTTCGCGATTTTTGCATTGCATATATAGAGTGGAACCTCTGGTCATGACCATAATTCATTCCAAAACTCTGGTCGTGACCCGAATTGGTCATGACCCGAACCTAATTTTCCTATTGGATTGTATGTAAATATAATTAATCCATTCCAGACCCCTATGAACTGCATGTAAATATTGTTTTTTAAGATTTTTAAGCACGAAAATAGTTAATTATACCCTAGAATGCACAGTGTAATAGTAAATGAAATGTAAAAACCTTGAATAACACTGAGAAAACCTTGAACAACAGAGAAAACTAAAATTGCACAAGTCTGTTCTAGACCCCTATGAATTGTTCACTGTAAACAGTTTTTTTAAGAGTTTTAAGCACACACAATAAATAATTGAAGTTTAAAAAATCCTTAATTATACTAAATAATGTACAGTTTAATAGAGAAAAAACCTTAAATAACAGAGAAAAAACTTACTATAAACAACCAAGAAAATTAACCTTGCATGAGTTGACTTCTGGCATGAAGGAAATGAGGAGGAAGATAAGTGGGAAGGAGGTTACTGTTTTGAGGGAGAGTTCGCCTCCGCAAAGGAGGGACATTCTCCTTTGGGTGTTTTCTCTCGTTTAGCTGGGACCAAACTTCACCATAAGTCGATCTAATGTGACTTGTCTTTTCCTTCGCATTAAAACGTTATGGAAATGAGAGATGATGTTATCATTCATGTTCAATACTGTTTGTACCAGTTTTGTCTTAGTGGTTCTTCTCAAAGAAATCCTGGCACTCATTCCACTTTTCTATGATGGCTTTTATCACATCACTTTTAATCTCCTCCCTTTCTTCTTCTTCCTCCGATGACTCTTCCTCAGAGAGTAGCCTTATGCTGCTCATTCTGAAGTTCAGCAAGTTTATCCATTGTCAGTTCCTCCTCGTAATCCTCAACCAGTTCCATGATGTCGTCATTGTCTACTACAAGACCCATGCTCTTGCCCATGGACACCATCTCCTCCACAACAGAAATCTCAAATCCTCTGAGATCTCGATCAGGAATGCATTCAGGCCAAAGTTTCTTCCATGCTGAATTGAAGGTCCGGTATGTGATGCCTTCCCAGGCTTTGTCGATGAGGATGATGCAATGCACAATGTTGAAATGGTTCTTTCAGAACTCCTTCAGCATTACAGACGTCTTCTCGGTCACATTAAAACACCTGGTGAAGAGTCCCTTCATGAACAACTTCTTGAAGTTGGAGATCACTTGCTGATCCATGGGCTGCAGAAGAGGAATCCTGTAGGGGGGGAGGAACTTGACCTTAATGAAATCGTACTCAGTTTTCATATCGTCAACCAAACTAGGAGGGTGTGCCAGTGTATTGTCCATCAGAAGAAAGCACCTTTCAGGCAGATTGTCAGCAAGATATTTCCTAGCAGCAGGAACAAAAGACTCGTGCAGCCATTCTAAAAACAAGCTCCTTGTGACCCAATCCTTCATATTCGCCCTAAACATCAAGGGCAGTCTGGCCTTGTTCACACTGTGCTGCTTGAATGCACGAGGATTCAAGAACTGGTAAACAACTAGTGGTTTAATTTTTAAATTGCAATTTGCGTTCGCACACAGCTAAGGGGTTAATCTGTCCTTCATTGGCTTGTGGCTGAGCATAGCCTTCTCCTCCTGGGTTATGTAGGTACTCCTCGGCATCTTCCGAAACAACTCGGTTTCATTGCAGTTAAACACTTGTTGCGGGATGCATCCTTTGGCTTTCACGAATTCACCGAAATCTTTCGCAAATGCTTCTGCAGCAGCAGCATCAGAACTAGTAGCCTCTCCATGCCTTACCACACTATGAATGCGACTTCTTTTACGAAACTTTTCAAACCATCCTCTACTAGCTTTAAATTCATCACTTTCTGCATTCCTAGAAGGGTAATTCTGCCTCAAATCACTGTGTATCTTCCTGGATTTCTCACATATGATTGCCTCGCTTATAATATCACCTGCAAGTTGCTTCTCGTTCATCCACACTAGCAATAGTTTTTTCACCTCTTCCAGCACTTGAGACCTCTGTTTGGTTAACATCATAATTCCCTTAGCAACATTAGCTGCTTTAATAGCTTCTCTCTGCTTCAGAATAGTCGAGATTGTAGACTTTGGCTTCTTGAACTCCACAGCAAGATCGGTCACACACACACACCACGCTCATACTTTTCAATAATTTCCTTCTTCACTTCTATTTTTCTTCGAAACCTTCTTTTTACCCACATTACCACTTTTCACTTGCTCAGAGGCCATGGTTAATTGCAAAATGAATTAAAAAAACACATGAATTACAATACAAGAAGTTCACAGCAAATGAAGGCTCGTCTGAACGAGACGGACTACAAGGCGAGGTATACACAAACAACAGAAAGTGGGGAAAATTGGTGCAGAATGTGAAAATTGGCATAGCTGTGTTTGTTCAGCACCCGATTGTGTATTCGTAACCAGATGCAAAAATTTTGGTCATGAACCGATTTGTTCGTGTTCGGAAGCGTTCGTGACCAGAGGTTCCACTGTGTGTGTGTGTGTGTGTGTGTGTGTGTGTGTGTGTGTGTGTGTGTGTGTATATATATATATATATATATATATATATATATATATATATATATATATATATGTATATATATATATATATATATATATATATATATATATATATATATATATATATATATATATATATATATATATATATATATAGAAACTTGACTTCCCTTTATCCCTTCATAGAATCGTGTTACAGTGTGACTTCCAAACTATTGTTTGGGGACCATGAAATTGACTCGTGTGAGGGCGTGCAACAGGGGGACCCTCTCGCCCCCTTTCTATTTTGTTTGGTCATCAAGGAAGTCACGGAGGCACTCTCCAGCGAGCTCAATATCTGGTTCCTGGACGACGGTACCCTGGCTGGCACAACAGAGTCTCTCCTGGAGGACATCAGTAAAATTAAAGACATGGGAGAAAGCCTGGGCCTTTCTTTAAACCCCACCAAATGTGAAATAGTTTCTACCAATCAACAGATGATCCAGAATATTAGTGCCGTTTTACCAGGAGCACGAGCCATTGATCCAGCCAATAGCACTCTCCTCGGTGCTCCTCTTGGGTCCAATGCCATCGATCTGATCCTAGGAAAAAAAGTCTCAGACCTCCGGACGATGGAAAGCAGGATGAAAGACATTGACACACACGATGCCTTCTACCTACTCACCAGGTGCCTGTCAATCCCAAAACTTACCTATTTTCTGAGATGCTCCCCAGCCTTCAGCAGTCCAAAACTCAAGGAATATGACTCTCTCCTGAAGGCCATGCTAGAGAGTGTATTGAATCTTTCCCTTGATGATGGACAGTGGTTGCAAGCCTCACTTCCGGTCAGGCTTGGAGGGCTAGGAGTACGCAGATCCTCCCAGATTGCTCTACCAGCTTTCCTGTCCTCTTCCATTGCATCAAACGAGTTGATAAGACAAATTCTTCCTGACACCCTCAGTGACTCAGCAGGAATAGAAGACCCTAGCTATGCCAGTGCCATCACCGAATGGGAGACTCTTGCTGCTCCAGCACCAAACCCTAGTGCAGCACTGGCTCACAAACAGTCAAGCTGGGATGGCCCAATTGCTGAAAAGGTGCTTGCCAACATTCTCAGGGCTGCAACATCAGATAGGGAGATTGCCCGTCTCCAGGCTGTGAGTGCACCTCACTCCGGGGACTTCCTCCAAACAGTTCCCATATCGGCAATGGGAACGCGACTCGACCCTAAGACCCTCCGTATTGCAGTGGCTCTGCGCCTTGCTGCCCCAATTCACACAGAATATATGTGTATTTGCGGCGAAGTGCAAGCAGACCAATACGGTCTACATGGTCTTAACTGTTCCAAAACCAAGGGCTGGCATGCAAGACACAATGAGGTCAACGACATCATTAAGAGAATCCTTGCTACAGTTGGATGCCCTGCCGAGAGGGAGCCACGATCCCTTGCAGCAAACAATACCCACAACCCAGCAAACCGCCCCGACGGGATCACCATCTATCCTTGGAAGAATGGCAAGCTCTTAGCATGGGACTATACCTGTGTGTCCACACTGGCTGACGCCTATATCCATCACAATGTGGGGCGACAAGGAGGAGCTGCTGACCACAGGGAGGAGTACAAGATCAGCAAGTACAGGGACATTAGCCAACAGTATCAATTTGTCCCAGTGGGATCAGAGACCTTGGGATCATGGGGAAAAAATGCCACACGTTTCCTTAAAGAATTGGGTTCCAGACTCATCGACACCACCAGGGACCCAAGGGCAGCCACTTTCATGTTCCAGCGCCTCAGCGTCGCCATCCAGAGGGGAAATGCTTGCTGCATACTTGGCTCACGTCCAGCCTCGAAGGAACTGGAGGAAATTCATGATCTTTGATACATTGTGCCATTGTATTCATGTTTATGTTTTTTTCTGTAAATGTATTTTGTTTATTAATAAATGTTCACATAGAATAAAAAATATATAGGGGGTGGTAGAAGAAAATATTCAAACAGCTCCGGGGAGAACCTTGAGTTTTCCCTGAGGTACGTTTATTGTCTTCTCTGAGGATGAGGGTCCCCAGTCCAGCTATAGAGGTGGTACTTCCCTATATATATATATATATATATATATATATATATATATATATATATATATATATATATATATATATATATATATATATATATTACTGCAACCACGAACAAGTGGTACTGAATCATTAACAACACTGCGAGTAGCCGAGCATTCGAATCCATATCATTTTGGCCCACCTCATGGTGAGCGAAAATCACATGACACTAACCCACAGGACTAGACAATCCTACAAGAATCAAGCACCCAGTAGAGCTAGGTGTTTTACCTTGAGCTGAGGACATACGGTGGTGTGGGTGCCTCTGAGCTAATTTCGTTCTAATCCCCGTTTGGTGTACTAGCCATCATGAGCAGTATTTTATATTGTTGTAATCACTTGTAGGATTGTGTGATCCTGTGAGTTAGAGCGTCATGTGATTCTCGCTCACCGTGAGCCAAAACGACA
>NC_091332.1:27457749-27507749 GCF_038502225.1 Cherax quadricarinatus
GTGTGTTTTTTTATGCTACTCTCTGTCTGTAGTAAGTATTATTGTGTAGTGTACCAGTCAGTCACTCCATGTGAAGTAATTCATTTTTTTATTGTATTCTTTCAGCACTGTATTCTCCAGTATTTGTCACTGTATTTCATGCAGTGATATTCACGCCAGTATACCAAATTATCCATTTAATTCTATGTGTACCTTTTTTTTCGTATGCCAGCAGTGTCTCATTCCTCTAATTTTTTTGCAGACTTGTGTACCATTATTTTTGCCAGCAAATTTTTGTCGTATCAGTCACAGCAAGATTTTGTTGTATACTAAAATAATGAATACGTGATTAAGTGTTACACTTACCCCGCCACTGTAAGTGTTACACTTCCCGTTTTGTTTCTTGTTTTATTTTATTCATATTGTTCATATTTCTTTGAACAAATTCACTCTTAGTGTAATTTCAATTTCTTTTTAACGTAAAGTGTTTTCTTTACTCTGTTTGAGTAAATTGTTTTGTCTAATTTACAATTAAGAGTTAAAGTGTTCAATCAGTTTTTTCTTCATATTTTTATTTTATTATTTAACCTACATTTTCCCAGTGAGACTTTATTACTGCAGTGATTATTTCTATGCCTTATTTTGTTGCACTTGTTCTGCAGTGAATTATTTTGTTGAACTTGTTCTGCAGTGAATTATTTTATTGAACTTGTTCTGCAGTGAATTATTTTCTTTTATTGATATTTTTATGCATTATTATTCTCAGTTCATTATTGCATCTTGTTTTTCATTTTATAAATTTTCCTGATGTTGTCTTTGCATTATATTTTAATTTTGTTTATGCATTCTTAGAAAATATTTAAATTTCCCAGTTATCTCTCGTTGCATACAATTTAGTGATTTTATTTTCTACTTTTTACATTGATTTAAAATTTTATTAGTTAATTTCTTTATTAGCAAGAGTAAAGACAGCTCATTTTGCATTTAATTCAGTCTCCAGTAATATTTTTACTTGTAAATTTCAATGTAATTTTTATCTTGGTCAGCAGTCCTTTACATTGAGTTGTCCTTCCTCTTGCAGTGTATCTTAGACATTTTTCATTACTTATGCAGAATTGTTAAGCATTTTTCTTCCACTTAGGCTTACTGTGTCATTTCTCTATTTTTTTTGCCTTATGTCCTTGAGTAAGTTCCCTGAGATCATGTCCCAGTCACTTTTGAATGTTCACTTAAATTATTATGCCAGTCAAAGTCAATATGAATCAGTCCACAGTACCAACATTCCCTTACTGACTGAAAGACAATACCTAGCGCTGCAAAATGTGAAGTTCAGATTAAGTTCCTATAGATCCGTGAATTACTTATTAACGTAGCCGAGCGGTCAGGCACTATATACTGTCACTCCTGTCTGGACTCCAGCCACAATATCATGCACGCAGGATAGTGCTGAGACTACTATCCTTGCGATGGCGACTTGTTCAAGTATTCGTTCCTTCCCAGGGGATGCTTTGAGAAGAACTTTACTTGCAACGAGTTATGCCATCTCTTGCTGATGCCACAAGCCATTGCAGAAAGACGTTTCTGTGGCTAGTGTGCTCACTTGAGTGTTGTCGTTGTCCCTTGTGTTTCAGATTGTGATCCCATCCTAGTTGACAGTAATCAGTGCATTGTAAGAAGTTATTTCTCGAGTAACTTCCACGTTGTTAACGTTCGTAAGTGAAGTTTATAGCTGATACCTCGTGTCACTGCGTGCGACTCAGATTGAATATCAGCATTGTTCACCGTGTTCATTTCTTTTCTCCTGTGCTTGCAGTTTGAGATAGTAGATTCGTTCTCCCTTGCTCATATTGCGTGTTATAGCGTTAATTTTTTCAACCGGGGGGAGTCATCCACTCCACCGAGTTTGTTCATTCCTCCAGTAAGAAAGAACCGATCCCTTGTGTTCTGGTGATTCGATTCCTGCTCCAGGAAGATCTTATTCTTACTGTGAAGCCACCGGCACCCATCAGTGACTTTGTCATGAACCAAGAATTACTGTATCGAACAGCCGAGTTGGGTACTCCTAGCAGAAGAGTATACCAGTTAGTAATTCCAGTCACTAGTGAATGTAGCCTTACAGCTAGTTCACGATGTACCACGTGTTGCACACCCTGGTATGGATCGTTCAGTAAAACAAGCCAGATTGAAATACTTTTGGCCTCGTATGGCAACTGATATTTCTGAGTATGTTAAGAAATGTAGTGTCTGCATGCAACATAAAGGTAATGCTAATGGTCCTAATCCAATCCAAGTATATCCAACCACTAGCGAACCTTGGGAAAGAGTTGCGCTAGATTTGTTAACTAATTTCCAATGTTTCCTCCAGGGCAACAAACATCTGTGTGTTATGGTAGACCATTTCACCAGATATTGTGAGTTAGTTCCTATTGCAGATAAGACTGCCGAGACAGTAGCTAAAGCGTTTAAAGAACGCATTATCTGCAGGCATACCACCTCTAAGTCCCTAGTAACAGATAATGGAGGTGAATTCTGTAATGAGATTCTTGAAAATTTGTGTACCTTGTACAAGATCTCTAAATCCACCATTGTTCCTCATCATCCTGCCAGCAATGGGTTAGCGGAACGAACCAATAAGAAAGTACTTGATGTCTTGAGAGCCACTATCAATCCCAACAGTGAAACTTGGGATGAAGTTATACCTGATGTGCAGTGTGCTATAAATTCTGCTTACAATGTTTCTATAGGTGACACTCCACATTATGCATTGTATGGTGTAGATAAACGTTTGCCTTATGAGTTGTTATATTCTAATCCGAAACCAAATTACAACCCTGATGATTTCATAGCAACTCGTACAAGCTTAGCTCAAAGTGTTTTTAGAAGAATCCGTGAAACACTTCATAAATCAACAGCAGAATTTACAAGAGTCGCAAACACTCGAGCAAAGCCATCCAAAATCAAAGTAGGTTCGAGAGTTATGCTGACTAACTTTAACAAAACTTCTGCAATGCCAAAGCTTGATCAAAAGTTTGTTGGTCCTTATCGAGTAGTTGAACATATCACTGGTAATAAGTATAAGGTTAGAGAAATTAGTACTGGTCAATATAAAGAATCGCATTTAGATCATATGAAGTTAGTATGTGATGATAATGATGTTCCAACCCAGACTAATGTGACAGACTCTGACAATCCTCCTGATCCTGTACTCTCTTCCTCTGATACTCAGTCAGACGATCAACCTGAATGTCGTTATTCCCTACGTACACGACAGGTACTGAGAAACCCTCAAGTATCATTTGTTACTTCCAATTCAGATTTGCCTCAAATACAGCATGAGTTAGCCAGTGCTACAGAGTTCGATCCTCCCAGAGATGACACCCATTCTGCATATGTCAATCTTACCCTAGCAGAGTTGGGGTTAAATGTAAATAACCTGTATAGATGAATAATTACAGTATCAACTTATCAGTATTCAAGAATTTTTTTTTTTTGTTCACGTTCTCTCCGAATTCTGAGAGTTAACAGTCTAGATTTGAGTGCACCGAATCTGCCTTTCTGTTAAACACTTCTTTCTTTGTATATATTTCTTCCTCAGAATCCGTAGATCACATGAATACAGATCGATCGATCAAATTTTTTTTATCACTTCTATTGTGTAATCTCAACGTTGAGTTTCATTCGTTGAGTTTCATTCCTTGAGTTTCATTCGATGAGTTTCATTCGTTGAGTTTCATTCGATGAGTTTCATTTGGTGAGTTTCATTCGATGAGTTGTGCTATATTATACCTTGTATTGCATTACAGTTTCAGTTACGTAAGCTTCCATTCCAATATTCTACTTATGTATGTTATAATGTTCAATTGTTGTGTACTTTGACATTGTATAGAATCAGCCCAAGCCGTATACCTGCCATCTCTAGTTTGTATTAGTTGTATGTCGGGATGACATACGTTAGCGTCACCGAGCTCTCAGTAGTAGTACCAGTTCCTAGTAACCAGTTACCGGTAACCAGTGTACCAGTAGATGACTCACTACCAACCGTCTCTACGTGAATCACTGACTGTATTGCTGCTGACCACAGCAGTATTCAAACACCCCCTCACATATGGGTACTGTGGGCAGTCAGTCATACGAGAGAGAGCAAGGAGGCAGGTCACGGCTGTTTGGCGCCTACCAATACTTACCGTTATAATTATACGTACTACCAGCCTACGTGAGTATTTCTTTACCCTATCCACGTGTTCGAACCCCACATGATACACACACACACACACACACACACACATACACACACACACACACACACACACACACACACACACACACACACACACACACACACAAATAAACTAGCACGCACTATCGACAAGTACCTTTGACAACCAGTAACTAAAACAACTATCCCAGTAATGAGTAATAACATTTTCGTCTCAAAGAAATTAATTTATTCAATATTTAACTTTTCTTTGTTATTTAATACTCATTGTGCACTAATCACAATGAGCATTAAATAACATTATTTATTTTTAAAATTATTAGGTAACACAATTTATTTTTAAGATTATGATGATAATTGAATATAGTCATGATAATTTAAAAAAATAAGTAATAAATTAAATGTATAATTGTTTGTAGAAAATTGGGTGTTGGTACTGGCAATATTTTTGGTATCGTCCCAACTATACTAAATACCCCTCAAAAACCACTTAAATGGCCACATAAAATTTTTCATCTTAGATCTGTGAAGCCACTTAAGTTATTAAGATGTATGAAGACACTCCAGTACCACTTTGTAAATAATTAGGTTCACCTTGTAGTATTACACCAGCTTGTATACCACTTTACAGGAGGGAAAGAGCTTACATTAACACTAAAATACACCAGGACACATACACCAGGACACATACACCAGGACACATACACCTGGATACATACACCAGGACACATACACCTGGACACATACACCTGGACACATACACCAGGACACATACACCAGGACACATACACCAGGACACATACACCAGGACACATACACCAGGACACATACACCTGGATACATACACCAGGACACATACACCAGGACACATACACCAGGACACATACACCAGGACACACACCAGGACACATTCACCTGGATACATACACCAGGACACATAAACCAGGACACATAAACCTGGATACATACACCTGGATACATACACCAGGACACATACACCAGGACACATACACCAGGACACATTCACCTGGATACATACACCAGGACACATAAACCAGGACACATAAACCTGGATACATACACCTGGATACATACACTAGGACACATACACCAGGACACATACACCAGGACACATTCACCTGGATACATACACCAGGACACATAAACCAGGACACATAAACCTGGATACATACACCTGGATACATACACCAGGACACATACACCTGGATACATACACCAGGACACATACACCAGGACACACCAGGACACACACCAGGCCACATACACTACGACACATTCACCAAGACACATACACCACGACACATACAGCAGGACACATACACCAGCACACATACACCCTTAACTTTAATACCAAAATAAAATTAATAAGTATTTTACCACCAAAAGAAGAATATCATGTCTTGACGAAAAATACGTTCATGATTTTTAAATATACTAAAATACTGGTCGAACGGTGTCACTTGAAGTCCACAGTTTTTAGAGGCATCTCCTGATGGCTGCACTCCCAGCCTTCCTCTTCTTGTCTTTCATTATAGCATATTCTCTGCCGTTTGTCTCCCACACAGCCAGGGGATCTTCACTGTCTCCCACACAGCCAGGGGATCTTCACTGTCTCCCACACAACCAGGGAGATCTTCACTGTCTCCCACACAGCCAGGGGATCTTCACTGTCTCCCACACAACCAGGGGATCTTTACTGTCTCCCTCACAGCCAGGGGATCTTTACTGTCTCCCACACAGCCAGGGGATCTTTACTGTCTCCCACACAGCCAGGGGATCTTCTCTGTCTCCCACACAGCCAGGGGATCTTCACTGTCTCCCACACAGCCAGGGGATCTTTACTGTCTCCCACACAGCCAGGGGATCTTTACTGTCTCCCACACAGCCAGGGGATCTTTACTGTCTCCCACACAGCCAGGGGATCTTCACTGTCTCCCACACAACCAGGGGATCTTTACTGTCTCCCTCACAGCCAGGGGATCTTTACTGTCTCCCACACAGCCAGGGGATCTTTACTGTCTCCCACACAGCCAGGGGATCTTCTCTGTCTCCCACACAGCCAGGGGATCTTCACTGTCTCCCACACAGCCAGGGGATCTTTACTGTCTCCCACACAGCCAGGGGATCTTTACTGTCTCCCACACAGCCAGGGGATCTTCTCTGTCTCCCACACAGCCAGGGGATCTTCACTGTCTCCCACACAGCCAGGGGATCTTTACTGTCTCCCACACAGCCAGGGGATCTTTACTGTCTCCCACACAGCCAGGGGATCTTTACTGTCTCCCACACAGCCAGGGGATCTTTACTGTCTCCCTCACAGCCAGGGGATCTTTACTGTCTCCCACACAGCCAGGGGATCTTTACTGTCTCCCACACAGCCAGGGGATCTTTACTGTCTCCCACACAGCCAGGGGATCTTTACTGTCTCCCTCACAGCCAGGGGATCTTCACTGTCTCCCACACAGCCAGGGGATCTTCACTGTCTCCCACACAACCAGGGAGATCTTCACTGTCTTCCACACAGCCAGGGGATCTTCACTGTCTCCCACACAACCAGGGGATCTTCACTGTCTCCCACACAGCCAGGGGATCTTCACTGTCTCCCACACAACCAGGGGATCTTCACTGTCTCCCACACAGCCAAGGGATCTTCACTGTCTCCTACACAGCCAGGGGATCTTCACTGTCTCCCACACAGCCAGGGGATCTTCACTGTCTCCCACACAGCCAGGGGATCTTCACTGTCTCCCACACAGCCAGGGGATCTTTACTGTCTCCCACACAGCCAGGGGATCTTTACTGTCTCCCACACAGCCAGGGGATCTTCACTGTCTCCCACACAGCCAGGGGATCTTCACTGTCTCCCACACAGCCAGGTGATCTTCACTGTCTCCCACACAGCCAGGGGATCTTCACTGTCTCCCACACAGCCAGGGGATCTTCACTGTCTCCCACACAGCCAGGGGATCTTCACTGTCTCCCACACAGCCAGGGGATCTTCACTGTCTCCCACACAGCCAGGGGATCTTCACTGTCTCCTGCCACTGCACTTACCGACTTTCCTTCTCCCTCGTGTGATAGATTAAATAAATTCCTTCCTAGAAACTGGTCGCCACCAAAGATAGCAAGCACAGAGCACTTCTGAAACTGTCCTCATATTCCCTTGTCTTCCTTTGGAAAATGGAAATCATTCGAATCGAAAACTCTCATTAATATATTTTTCTAAATCATATCACTACAAATATCTAAACTTACGAAAGTAAAAAATACAGAAAAAGGAGTATTACAGAAAGAAAAGACTTCCCCAAGACCTATGGCAAACATCCCGGTTTATTCTCCACCAGCCCCTCTTGGGAGGTCCCTTTATGCTGGTAAGGGGTTCTTGGTCTAAGGAATTGAATCTATACTCCAATTCCCTGAATTAAATCAGAATGCCTTCCATCCTCCCCCCTCCACAGGCTCTGTATAATCCCTATGGTTTTAGCTCTCTGTTTTAATAATAAGAAATAATAATTCCTCGTCAGCTTTAGTACATGCCAGAAGTGTTCCACTAGTATTCAAATGGACCTCCGACCTCCACCTCGTGCTCATTATAACATAAACTTCAAGTATCCTCCAGATCAGTATGACTAGGCTCCTTCAGACCTCCCTTGCTGCCACTGTCACAAAACACACACCATGCTACCGTCGTATACTACACCACTTCAAGAAAATACCAATCCAAACCCACTTCCTCAACAAGCATTAGTCATACCCTATTACACACTTACTGTACTTTCAATATAAACTATCAGCTATAGATTACACTAATACAAATGAAACGAAATGGCAGATTTTACAAATTATACCAAAATTTACCAAAAATCTTACTATAACAAGACACAGACACCCCCAGATATAATATATTAGCATACAAAGCTTTTCCCACCGGCTCGAGTCTACAAGTTACCTCACTCTCAGCCCCGTTATGGTTCTTAAGAAGATTTATCTTAACTGTCAGGTTTCCCAGTGTCACTTTTCACTCCCTGGTCTCTCTGAATCCAGTTTTCACACGGGTTCTTTAGGAAAACATTTAATACTAAGGCTCTTCAACACCTCGTTGTTACTTTCTTCATCTACTTTCCCCAATTTCCTTCAATTTAACGTAGATTTTCTGAGAGAAAATCCTTCAGAGGCTGACAGTCAACAGATTCTGGTCAAATTTAGGGGACAGACAAGAAGTGTCAGATCTGTGTTGTAAAATTAACAAAGTTCTGTGACAAAGAAATATTGCTTCAGTCAGTAGGCAAACATCTGTTACATCTATTTCAAATTCCAAATCTCTGCCCAGGTTTTCAAGGTCATGATTACCAGGAATTCATCAGTGGTTTAAAATCGTTGATAGATAATAAAACACGCACTGATGAGGTAGCTAAGCTGAATTTATCTTAAGGGTTTAGTAAAGGGTGAACATTTCAACTGGTTAGAACATTTCCGGTGGTTCTGATAGGCAGGGAGGAAAGGCGACTTGTTGTCCACAGCTTAGTTTATGTTCTTATCTGCATCCTGTCCATAACCAATTATAAATCTGCTTGGTTAGGAACACATGTATAAATGTACAAATTCGATCTTTTTCCATCTCTTTAATGGAGAGATAGAGAAGTCATAGATTCCCTGACCCACATCTGCTTCTCCTTATATCATAACGAACAGACAGAGAGAGAGAGAGAGAGAGAGAGAGAGAGAGAGAGAGAGAGAGAGAGAGAGAGAGAGAGAGAGAGAGAGAGAGAGAGAGAGAGAGAGAGAGAGAGAGAGAATATGTAGATAATATATAGAGAAATTTGTTCAGTAATACGAAATAAAAAAAGAAATGTTGGTGTTAAACTACATGGAGGTTACGTCAGAAGTTACACGAACAATTATTATTATTATTAGAATTATTATTGGGGATACGTTAAATCTGTAAGAGCCAAAGAACGTCTGAGCATTAGAAAGTGAGTTTCATGTAAGGAAAGGAAGGTTTTGCATCACTTTCATGGATCAGGAGTCCGGTATTAGCATCATGGTACTCGTCTTCAAGGAAGATGTTTTAAAGAGGTTACCCTGTGAGGTGGCAATTCCCTAGCAGATGGGCTGTTACCAAGCACCATGGCTTGTTGTAGTGTTTTAGAATCTCAGGTTCAAGTGTTGAAGGAGATTCTACTTCTTCAGGAGGAAAATAGGAGGCTGAAGCTTCGCATAGATGAGTTTGGGAGTGAGTGTGAGAAGGATTTAGCTGGTAAGGGGGAAATGGTCACAAGCAGCGATAGTGGCAGCCGCTTTAAATGGCAAGTGGTTCACAGTTCAGGAAGAAGGAAGATGAGGAGAGTTAATAGAGAAGATGTGAAGGTAGGAAATAGATTCTCTGTTCTCCAAGACGAGTGCGCTTCAGTGGTTAGTGAGGTTGAAGGTACCACTGATTCCCCTGCTAATCAAGGTAAGAATATTTTAATAGTAGGCAATTCTCAGGTAAGATGTATGGACCGCGCATTTTGTAACAGAGACAGAAATGTCAGACAGAGAGTGTGCCTTCCTGGAGCTGGTGTTGGTGACATAGTCAACAGGTTGGATAATATTATGGCAGGTAATGGGAACAAGCCCATTATCTGTCTTAGTGCTGGAGGTAATGACATTGGGAAGGGCAGGAGAGAGGAGCTGCTGGATAAGTACAGGTCAGCCATAGAACTAGTTAGGTCTAAGGGAGGGATCCCAGTCATATGTAGCATCTTGCCTAGAAAGGGAGTGGGCAATGAATGGATGTCAAGGGCAATTGGTATAAATTGCTGGCTAGACAGGTACTGCAAGGAACTTGCAATCCCATTCATTGATAACTGGGACCTATTCTTTGGCAAACGTGATATGTATGCAAGGGATGGGGTCCATCTCTCTGGGGATGGAGTGATTGCATTAGCCAATTCGATTGAGAGGGTAATTTATGACTTGTCTAGGAATTTAAACCGATAGATTATAGAGGTATGGGTGTTTGTGGGAAACAATCAGGCTGCAGCATTAGGGTTAAAAACAGTAGTTATTACCGGGATACCTCAGGGATATGTTTTAAAGACAATATTCAAAATAAAGTTGCTTGTAATGGCAAGTCAATTGATCAAAAAACAAAGAGAGATAGTAGAGGGCAACGAGTGACTAGCTCCCTTAAGGTTTACTATACAAATAGTAGGAGTCTAAGAAATAAGATAGATGAGCTAAGATTACTTGCAAGTGTAGGTAATATAGATATTATTGGTATAACAGAGACTTGGTTCAACCTGAAAAATAGAGAAATGCCTTCTGAATGCAACATACAGGGTTATAAATTATTCCACACTGATAGGGTCAACAGGAAGGGTGGTGGAGTGGTGATGTTTGTCAGAGAAAATTTAAATTGTTGTCTTAAACATGATATAAGATTAGAAACATCGAACATAGAATCTGTTTGGCTACAGTTTCTCGAGGGACGTGACAAATTAATTTTGGGTGTGATTTATAGGCCCCCAAACCTTGATAGGGAGTGCAGTAAGCTGTTATGGGACGAAATTCATAAGGCATCTAGTTATGAAAATGTTGTGATAATGGGAGATTTTAACTTTAGACAGATTGATTGGAATAATATGACATGAAATCTTGAGTCCAGTGACTTTCCTGATACGGTTCAGGATTGCTTTTTAGAACAGGTTGTGACAAAACCAACTAGAGGTAACAATCTGCTTGACTTGGTTCTTGCTAACAAAGATTCGCTAATTAATAATCTTGAGGTTAATGATGAGCTTGGGGAAAGTGATCACAAATCACTTATTTCAATATATCATGGAATTATCGAGATAACTGCAATCAAATCTCTTTCCCAGATTTTCGCTTGGCCGGCTTCATGGGACTGAAAAATTACCTGGGAGGGCTAAATTGGGATGTCCTGACTATGGGTCAGGTAGGTGATCTTGGTTGCCAATCTGATGTTTTTCAGAGCATAGTTCTAGCTGCCCAAACAACTTTTGTTCCAAGTAGGGAAATTAGATCTAACAAAAATGATTTCAAATGGATGAACAATAGATTAAAACATCTCATTGGTCAAAAGAGAGGCATATATAGGCGTATCAAAAGAGGGGATGGGCAGTTAAGAAATCAATACATTCAATTAAAGAGAGAAATAAAGAAAGGAATGAGAAAAGCTAAAAGGGGTTATGAGGCTAAGGTCGCAAGGGATTCAAAGACTAACCCAAAAGGGTTCTTTCATGTATACAGAAGTAAGATTAGGGACAAGATTGGCCCACTTAAGAGTAACTCTGGTCAGATCACTGACAGTGATAAGGATGTGTGTGAAATTCTCAATACCTACTTCCTCTCAGTTTTCACCCAGGAAAATACTAGCGATATTCCTGAAATAATAGATTATGTAGAACAGGATGATAATAAACTATGTACGATTGCGGTAACTAGTGACATGGTCCTCAGACAAATAGAGAAACTAAAACCTAACAAATCCCCAGGTCCTGATGAACTGTTTGCAAGAGTATTAAAGGAATGTAAAGAGGAACTTAGCATACCTTTGGCTAATTTTTTTGACATATCACTACAAACTGGCATAGTGCCTGATAAGTGACCAATAAGCCTTACCTCCATAGTGGAAAAATTTATGGAATCAATAATTGCCGAAGCAATTCGTTGCCATCTTGATAGGCACAGAATGATTAATGAATCTAAACATGGTTTTACAAAGAGGCGTTCCTGTCTTACGAATTTACTAACTTTTTTCACTAAGGTAGATTAAGGAGGTAGATCATGGTAATGAATATGATATTGTGTATATGGACTTCAGTAAGGCTTTCGATAGAGTTCCACATCAGAGGCTACTGAGGAAACTTAAGGCACACGGAATAGGAGGAGAAATTTTTTCTTGGGTAGAGGCATGGCTGACAAATAGGCAGCAGAGAGTTTGCATAAATGGGGAGAAATCAGAATTGGGGCACGTCACAAGCGGTGTTCCTCAGGGGTCAGTGTTGGGCCTGCTGTTGTTCACAATTTACTTAAACGACATAGATGAGGGAATAAATAGCGACATAAGCAAATTTGCTGATGACACCAAAACAGGCCGTCTAATTCATTCTAATGAGGACACTGGAGCACTCCAGGTTGATTTGAATAGACTGATGCAATGGTCGGAGAAGTGGCAGATGCAGTTTAATATTGGCAAATGCAAAGTTCTAAATGTTGGACAGGTAAATAACCATGCCACATATAAACTAAATAATGTAGATCTTAATACTACTGATTGCGAAAAGGATTTAGGAGTTCTGGTTAGCAGTAATCTAAAACCAAGACAACAGTGCATAAGTGTTCGCAATAAAGCTAACAGAATTCTTGGCTTCATATCTAGAAGTATAAATAATAGTAGTTCTCAGGTTGTTCTTCAACTCTATATATCCTTGTTAGGCCTCATTTAGACTATGCTGCTCAGTTCTGGTCACCGTATTACAGAATGGATATAAATGCTCTGGAAAACGTTCAAAGGAGGATGACAAAGATGATCCCATGTATCAGAAATCTTCCCTATGAGGATAGACTGAGGGCCCTGAATCTGCACTCTCTCGAAAGGCGTAGAATTAGGGGGGATATGATCGAGGTGTATAAATGGAAAACAGGAATAAATAAAGGGGATGTAAATAGCGTGCTGAAAATTTACATCCAAGACAGGACTCACAGCAAAGGTTTCAAGTTGGAAAAATTCAGATTCAGGAAGGATATAGGAAAGCACTGGTTTGGTAATAGAGTTGTTGATGAGTATAACAAACTCCCGAGTACGGTTGTAGAGGCTAAAACGTTGTGTAGTTTTAAAAATAGGTTAGATAAATACATGAGTGGGTGTGGGTGGGTGTGAGTTGGACCTGACTAGCTTGTGCTGCTGGGTCTGGTGCCGTGCTCCTTCCTTGAGTGGAGGTGACCAGACTGGGTGGGTCATTGGACTAATCCGGGGGGGTGAGTCGGATGGGGGGGAATGAACCTGCTCCGCATGGGTCAGTAGGCCTGTTGCAGTGTTCCTTCTTTCTTATGTTCTTATTTACTGGGACTAACTGACAAAAATTGACATCTTCACTTCTAAGGGACTGATCACCTCAAATCTATCATTCCATTGTTCTTGTCTCCACCATTTTCGCCACCTCTGTGTTACTTGTGAACACAAAACGAAACGTCTCGGCAATAAATATACTTAGGTTAGGTAAGGTTCGTCAGGAAACAGGACAAATGTTTCCTGACGCGGGTCTTAGTCAGATGATGACCCGCCTTTGGAGCTTTTGGTCATATGACCGAGGCCTTCCGCTGGCTTACCGGTCCACCCCTTTAAAATTTATGGTCATTTATAACCATTGTTATATTAATAAATATACTAAATTGCTGCACAAGTGCCTCATTATTCTAATTGCCAGTACTGTATACAGTAACTCCAGCTCTGCTGGAAGGACACCTGCGAAGCTTTTGTGTTGATGAGTCTAAAATGGAATACTTGACGATATCTCCGTTACCCTAATGAAGTCTCTCGACTCCGGCTGAGAGATTTCATCCTTATGTGACCCATCCTGTTTGATGGAGTGTGTTAGGGGTAATCTTGATAGCTTTGGTTCCCGCTATGTAACTATCACTTAGAATAGGGTAGCAGCACATTGATGATATGCCCAACTTTGTAAAAAAATCATAAATGGTGGTAGTGCGCTAGAGTTTAATGAGGAAGTAAAATACTGCACAGAAGGCGTCAAAGTTGTGGCTGAATTAATGAGAGTTTTAGTGATGCTTCTGTAATACAAGGAAGGAACGCGGAGACGCGGGTGTCGTCTCTCTTGCCCTTCTTCAAGACCTGATGAATTAAACACATGTGCAACATGTGCAACATGTGCAGACACTTTGCCAACCAGTGCCTTTATTAATACAATATGATAAATGTTTTAGTAAACCGGTAAGTCGAAAAATAAGACACCTGTGCAAAATTTTGGAATCTTTATTGAGGAGGAAACGTTTTGCCAGCCAGTGGTTTCTTCAGTCCAGTGCAAAGAAGAACAATGAAAGAAGAGGAGAAGAGAGGTAATCAGTCCCTCAAGCTGGAGTCGATGTGTTCAGTCCATGACTCTTAAAGAAAGTACAGCACATGCTCGGAGAAGTGGCTTATTACTGCAGACGGGTGAGATACAGCACGAAGATGCGGAGTCACTGCGGGAGTATGTACTAATGTAAGTCATATCTGTAGGGTTCCTCAGTATTGCATAAGACTGCAGAGACAGAAAATGAGGTAATCAGTCCCTTAGCTTAAGAAGAGTTATTGTTTAATACTGATATAAACCTTCCCCAAGACACAGTTTACATATAGCAATGGTTAGCAGTTTGACGACTAACCAGACTGTCCGTGCCAGCTACGTGAAAATCCTCAGGTCGTGGGTGTATATGATGCAGTGCGTGTTCATGTAAGCAGCGGCAGCAGACATGTGGGCAATGGCAGCAGACATGTGAGAAATGACAGCAGACATGTGAGCAATGACAGCAGACATGCAAGCAGTGGCAGCAGACATGTGAGCAGTGGCAGCAGACATGTGAGCAGTGACAGAAGACATGTGAGCAGTGGCAGCAGACATGTGAGCAGTGCCAGCAGACATGTGAGAAGTGGCAGCAGACATGTGAGCAGTTGCAGCAGACATGTGAACAGTGGCAGCAGACATGTGAGCAGTGACAGCAGACATGTGAGCAGTGGCAGCAGACATGTGAGCAGTGGCAGCAGACATGTGAGCAGTGACAGCAGACATGTGAGCAGTGGCAGCAGACATGTGAGCAGTGACAGCAGACATGTAAGCAGTGGCAGCAGACATGTGAGCAGTGACAGCAGACATGTGAGCAGTGGCAGCAGACATGTGAGCAGTGACAGCAGAAATGTGAGCAGTGGCAGCAGACATGTGAGGAATGGCAGCAGACATGTGAACAGTGGCAGCAAACATGTGAGCAGTGGCAGCAGACATGTGAGCAGTGGCAGCAGACATGTGAACAATGGCAGCAGACATGTGAGCAGTGGTAGCAGACATGTGAGCAGTGGCAGAAGACATGTGAGCAATGGCAGCAGACATGTGAACAGTGACAGCAGACGTGTGAGCAGCGACAGCAGATATGTGAGCAGTGGCAGCAGACATGCGAGCAATAGCAGCAGACATGTGAGCAATGGCTGCAGACATGTGAGCAATAGCAGCAAACATGTGAGCAGTGACAGCAGACATGTGAGCAGTGGCAGCACACATGTGAGCAGTGACAGCACACATGTGAGCAGTGACAGCAGACATGTGAGCAGTGACAGCAGACATGTGAGCAGTGGCAGCAGACATGTGAGCAGTGGCAGCAGACATGTGAGGAATGGCAGCAGACATGTGAACAGTGGCAGCAAACATGTGAGCAGTGGCAGCAGACATGTGAGCAGTGGCAGCAGACATGTGAGCAATGGCAGCAGACATGTGAGCAATGAGAGCAGACATGCAAGCAGTGGCAGCGGACATGTGAGCAGTGGCAGCAGACATGTGAGCAGTGACAGCAGACATGTGAGCAGTGACAGCAGACATGTGAGCAGTGGCAGCAGACATGTGAGCAATAGCAGCAGACATGTGAGCAATGGCAGCAGACATGTGAGCAATAGCAGCAAATATATGAGCAGTGGCAGACGTGTGAGCAGTGGCAGCAGACATATGAGCAATGGCAGCAGACATGTGAGCAGTGGCAGCAGACATGTCAGCAATGGCAGCAGACATGTGAGTAATGGCAGCAGACATGTAAGCAGGGGCAGCAGACATGTGAGCAATGGCAGCAGACATGTGAGCAGTTGCAGCAGACATGTGAGCAGTGGCAGCAGACATGTGAGCAGTGGCAGCAGACATGTGAGATGTGGCAGCAGACATGTGAACAGCGACAGCAGACATGTGAGCAATGGCAGCAGACATGTGAGCAGTGGCAGCAGACATGTGAGCAATGGCAGCAGACATGTGAGCAGTGGCAGCAGACATATGAGCAATGGCAGCAGACATGTGAGCAGTGGCAGCAGACATGTCAGCAATGGCAGCAGACATGTGAGTAATAGCAGCAGACATGTAAGCAGCGACAGCAGACATGTGAGCAATGGCAGCAGACATGTGAGCAGTGTCAGCAGACATGTGAGCAGTGACAGCAGATATGTGAGCGGTGGCAGCAGACATATGAGGAATGGCAGCAGACATGTGAACAGTGGCAGCAAACATATGAGCAGTGGCAGCAGACATGTGAGCAGTGGCAGCAGACATGTGAGCAATGGCAGCAGACATGTGAGCAATGACAGCAGACATGTGAGCAATGACAGCAGACATGCAAGCAGTGGCAGTACACATGTGAGCAGTGACAGCAGACATGTGAGCAGTGGCAGCAGACATGTGAGCAGTGGCAGCAGACATGTGAACAGTGGCAGCAGACATGTGAGCAGTGGCAGCAGACATGTGAGCAGTGACAGCAGACATGTGAGCAGTAGCAGCAGACATGTGAGCAGTGACAGCAGACATGTGAGCAGTGGCAGCAGACATGTGAGCACTGGCAGCAGACATGTGAACAATGGCAGCAGACATGTGAGCAGTGGTAGCAGACATGTGAGCAGTGGCAGCAGACATGTGAGCAATGGCAGCAGACATGTGAACAGTGGCAGCAGACATGTGAGCAGTGGCAGCAGACATGTGAGCAATGGCAGCAGACACGTGAACAGTGGCAGCAGACTTGTGAGTAATCGCAGCAGACATGTGAACAGTGGCAGCAGACGTGTGAGCAGTGACAGCAGACGTGTGAGCAGTGCAGCAGACATGTGAGCAATAGCAGCAGACATGTGAGCAATGGCAGCAGACATGTAAGCAGGGGCAGCAGACATGTGAGCAATGACAGCAGACATGTGAGCAGTTGCAGCAGACATGTGAGCAGTGGCAGCAGACATGTGAGATGTGGCAGCAGACATGTGAGCAGCGACAGCACACATGTGAGCAGTGACAGCAGACATGTGAGCAGTGGCAGCAGACATGTGAGCAGTGACAGCAGACATGTGAGCAGTGACAGCAGACATGTGAGCAGTAGCAGCAGACATGTGAGCAATAGCAGCAGACATGTGAGCAATGGCAGCAGACATATGAGCAATAGCAGCAAACATATAAGCAGTGGCAGACGTGTGAGCAGTGGCAGCAGACATGTGAGCAGTGGCAGCAGACATGTGGGCAATGGCAGCAGAAATGTGAGCAATGGCAGCAGACATGTAAGCAGGGGCAGCAGACATGTGAGCAATGGCAGCAGACATGTGAGCAGTGGCAGCAGACATGTGAGATGTGGCAGCAGACATGTGAGATGTGGCAGCAGACATGTGAGCAGCGACAGCAGACATGTGAGCAGTGGCAGCAGACATGTGATCAGTGGCAGCAGACATGTCAGCAATGGCAGCAGACATGTGAGATGTGACAGCAGACATGTGAGCAGCGACAGCAGACATGTGAGCAATGGCAGCAGACATGTGAGCAGTGTCAGCAGACATGTGAGCAGTGACAGCAGATATGTGAGCGGTGGCAGCAGACATGTGAGGAATGGCAGCAGACATGTGAACAGTGGCAGCAAACATATGAGCAGTGGCAGCAGACATGTGAGCAGTGACAGCAGACATGTGAGCAGTGGCAGCAGACATGTGAGCAGTGACAGCAGACATGTGAGCAGTGGCAGCAGACATGTGAGCACTGGCAGCAGACATGTGAACAATGGCAGCAGACATGTGAGCAGTGGTAGCAGACATGTGAGCAGTGGCAGCAGACATGTGAGCAATTGCAGCAGACATGTGAACAGTGGCAGCAGACATGTGAGCAGTGGCAGCAGACATGTGAGCAATGGCAGCAGACACGTGAACAGTGGCAGCAGACTTGTGAGTATTCGCAGCAGACATGTGAACAGTGGCAGCAGACGTGTGAGCAGTGACAGCAGACGTGTGAGCAGTGGCAGCAGACGTGTGAGCAGTGGCAGCAGACATGTGAGCAATGGCAGCAGACATGTAAGCAGGGGCAGCAGACATGTGAGCAATGACAGCAGACATGTGAGCAGTTGCAGCAGACATGTGAGCAGTGGCAGCAGACATGTGAGATGTGGCAGCAGACATGTGAGCAGCGACAGCACACATGTGAGCAGTGACAGCAGACATGTGAGCAGTGGCAGCAGACATGTGAGCAGTGACAGCAGACATGTGAGCAGTGACAGCAGACATGTGAGCAGTGGCAGCAGACATGTGAGCAATAGCAGCAGACATGTGAGCAATGGCAGCAGACATGTGAGCTATAGCAGCAAACATATGAGCAGTGGCAGACGTGTGAGCAGTGGCAGCAGACATGTGAGCAGTGGCAGCAGACATGTGGGCAATGGCAGCAGAAATGTGAGCTATGGCAGCACACATGTAAGCAGGGGCAGCAGACATGTGAGCAATGGCAGCAGACATGTGAGCAGTTGCAGGAGACATGTTAGCAGTGGCAGCAGACATGTGAGATGTGGCAGCAGACATATGAGCAGTGGCAGCAGACATGTGAGCAGTGGCAGTAGACATGTGAGCAATGACAGCAGACATGTGAGCAGTGGCAGCAGACATGTGAGCAGTGACAGCAGACATGTGAGCAGTGACAGCACACATGTGAGCAGTGACAGCACACATGTGAGCAGTGACAGCACACATGTGAGCAGTGGCAGCAGACATGTGAGCAGTGGCAGCAGACATGTGAGCAGTGAGAGCAGACATGTGAGCAGTGACAGCAGACATGTGAGCAGTGGCAGCAGACATGTGAGCAATAGCAGCAGACATGTGAGCAATGGCAGCAGACATATGAGCAATAGCAGCAAACATATAAGCAGTGGCAGACGTCTGAGCAGTGACAGCAGACATGTGAGCAGTGGCAGCAGACATGTGGGCAATGGCAGCAGAAATGTGAGCAATGGCAGCAGACATGTAAGCAGGGGCAGCAGACATGTGAGCAATGGCAGCAGACATGTGAGGAGTGGCAGCAGACATGTGAGATGTGGCAGCAGACATGTGAGATGTGGCAGCAGACATGTGAGCAGCGACAGCAGACATATGAGCAGTGGCAGCAGACATGTGATCAGTGGCAGCAGACATGTGAGATGTGACAGCAGACATGTGAGCAGCGACAGCAGACATGTGAGCAATGGCAGCAGACATGTGAGCATTGTCAGCAGACATGTGAGCAGTGACAGCAGATATGTGAGCGGTGGCAGCAGACATGTGAGGAATGGCAGCAGACATGTGAACAGTGGCAGCAAACATATGAGCAGTGGCAGCAGACATGTGAGCAGTGACAGCAGACATGTGAGCAGTGGCAGCAGACATGTGAGCAGTGACAGCAGACATGTGAGCAGTGGCAGCAGACATGTGAGCACTGGCAGCAGACATGTGAACAATGGCAGCAGACATGTGAGCAGTGGTAGCAGACATGTGAGCAGTGGCAGCAGACATGTGAGCAATGGCAGCAGACATGTGAACAGTGGCAGCAGACATGTGAGCAGTGGCAGCAGACATGTGAGCAATGGCAGCAGACACGTGAACAGTGGCAGCAGACTTGTGAGTAATCGCAGCAGACATGTGAACAGTGGCAGCAGACGTGTGAGCAGTGACAGCAGACGTGTGAGCAGTGGCAGCAGACGTGTGAGCAGTGGCAGCAGACATGTGAGCAATGGCAGCAGACATGTAAGCAGGGGCAGCAGACATGTGAGCAATGACAGCAGACATGTGAGCAGTTGCAGCAGACATGTGAGCAGTGGCAGCAGACATGTGAGATGTGGCAGCAGACATGTGAGCAGCGACAGCACACATGTGAGCAGTGACAGCAGACATGTGAGCAGTGGCAGCAGACATGTGAGCAGTGACAGCAGACATGTGAGCAGTGACAGCAGACATGTGAGCAGTGGCAGCAGACATGTGAGCAATAGCAGCAGACATGTGAGCAATGGCAGCAGACATGTGAGCAGTTGCAGGAGACATGTTAGCAGTGGCAGCAGACATGTGAGATGTGGCAGCAGACATGTGAGCAGTGGCAGCAGACATGTGAGCAGTGGCAGTAGACATGTGAGCAATGACAGCAGACATGTGAGCAGTGGCAGCAGACATGTGAGCAGTGACAGCAGACATGTGAGCAGTGACAGCACACATGTGAGCAGTGACAGCACACATGTGAGCAGTGACAGCACACATGTGAGCAGTGGCAGCAGACATGTGAGCAGTGGCAGCAGACATGTGAGCAGTGACAGCAGACATGTGAGCAGCGCAGCAGACATGTGAGCAGTGACAGCAGACATGTGAGCAGTGGCAGCAGACATGTGAGGAATGGCAGCAGACATGTGAACAGTGGCAGCAAACATGTGAGCAGTGGCAGCAGACATGTGAGCAGTGGCAGCAGACATCTGAGCAATGGCAGGAGACATGTGAGTAATGACAGCAGACATGTGAGCAATGACAGCAGACATGCAAGCAGTGGCAGCACACATGTGAGCTGTGACAGTAGACATGTGAGCAGTGACAGCAGACATGTGAGCAGTGACAGCAGACATGTGAGCAGTGACAACAGACATGTGAGCAGTGGCAGCAGACATGTGAGCAGTGACAGCAGACATGTGAGCAGTGGCAGCAGACATGTGAGCAGTGACAGCAGACATGTGAGCAGTGGCAGAAGACATGTGAGCAGTGACAGCAGACATGTGAGCAGTGGCAGCAGACATGTGAGCAGTGACAGCAGACATGTGAGCAGTGGCAGCAGACATGTGAACAGTTGCAGCAGACATGTGAGCAGTGGTAGCAGACATGTGAGCAGTTGCAGCAGACATGTGAACAATGGCAGCAGACATGTGAACAGTGACAGCAGACATGTGAGCAGTGGCAGGAGACATGTGAGCAATGGCAGCAGACACATGAACAGTGGCAGCAGACTTGTGAGCAATGGCAGCAGACACATGAACAGTGGCAGCCGACGTGTGAGCAGTGACTGCAGACGTGTGAGCAGTGGCAGCAGACATGTGAGTGTTGCAACCCCTGAATGGGTTGCAATGATTAATATGTATATATGTTTACCTGGAGTTTACCTGGAGAGAGTTCTGGGGGTCAACGCCCCCGCGGCCCGGTCTGTGACCAGGCCTCCTGGTGGATCAGAGCCTGATCAACCAGGCTGTTGCTGCTGGCTGCACGCAAACCAACGTACGAGCCACAGCCCGGCTGATCCGGAACTGACTTTAGGTGCCCGTCCAGTACCAGCTTGAAGACTGCCAGGGGTCTGTTGGTAATCCCCCTTATGTGTGCTGAGAGGCAGTTGAACAGTCTCGGGCCCCTGACACTTATTGTATGGTCTCTTATCGTGCTAGTGACACCCCTGCTTTTCATTGGGGGGATGGTGCATCATCTGCCAAGTCTTTTGCTTTCGTAGTGAGTGATTTTCGTGTGCAAGTTCGGTACTAGTCCCTCTAGGATTTTCCAGGTGTATATAATCATGTATCTCTCCCTCCTGCGTTCCAGGGAATACAGGTTTAGGAACCTCAAGCGCTCCCAATAATTGAGGTGTTTTATCTCCGTTATGCGCGCCGTGAAAGTTCTCTGTACATTTTCTAGGTCCGCAATTTCACCTGCCTTGAAAGGTGCTGTTAGTGTGCAGCAATATTCCAGCCTAGATAGAACAAGTGACCTGAAGAGTGTCATCATGGGCTTGGCCTCCCTAGTTTTGAAGGTTCTCATTATCCATCCTGTCATTTTTCTAGCAGATGCGATTGATACAATGTTATGGTCCTTGAAGGTGAGATCCTCCGACATGATCACTCCCAGGTCTTTGACGTTGGTGTTTCGCTCTATTTTGTGGCCAGAATTTGTTTTGTACTCTGATGAAGATTTAATTTCCTCATGTTTACCATATCTGAGTAATTGAAATTTCTCATCGTTGAACTTCATATTGTTTTCTGCAGCCCACTGAAAGATTTGGTTGATGTCCGCCTGGAGCTTTGCAGTGTCTGCAATGGAAGTCACTGTCATGCAGATTCGGGTGTCATCTGCAAAGGAAGACACTGTGCTGTGGCTGACATCCTTGTCTATGTCGGATATGAGGATGAGGAACAAGATGGGAGCGAGTACTGTGCCTTGTGGAACAGAGCTTTTCACCGTAGCTGCCTCGGACTTTACTCTGTTGACGACTACTCTCTGTGTTCTGTTAGTGAGGAAATTATAGATCCATCGACCGACTTTTCCTGTTATTCCTTTAGCACGCATTTTGTGCGCTATTACGCCATGGTCACACTTGTCGAAGGCTTTTGCAAAGTCTGTAGATATTACATCTGCATTCTTTTTGTCTTCTAGTGCATTTAGGACCTTGTCGTAGTGATCCAATAGTTGAGACAGACAGGAGCGACCTGTTCTAAACCCATGTTGCCCTGGGTTGTGTAACTGATGGGTTTCTAGATGGGTGGTGATCTTGCTTCTTAGGACCCTTTCAAAGATTTTTATGATATGGGATGTTAGTGCTATTGGTCTGTAGTTCTTTGCTGTTGCTTTACTGCCCCCTTTGTGGAGTGGGGCTATGTCTGTTGTTTTTAGTAACTGTGGGACGACCCCCGTGTCCATGCTCCCTCTCCATAGGATGGAAAAGGCTCGTGATAGGGGCTTCTTGCAGTTCTTGATGAACACAGAGTTCCATGAGTCTGGCCCTGGGGCAGAGTGCATGGGCATGTCATTTATCGCCTGTTCGAAGTCATTTGGCGTCAGGATAACATCGGATAGGCTTGTGTTAATCAAATTTTGTGGCTCTCTCATAAAAAATTCATTTTGATCTTCGACTCTCAGTCTGGTTAGCGGCTTGCTAAAAACTGAGTCATATTGGGACTTGAGTAGCTCACTCATTTCCTTGCTGTCATCTGTGTAGGACCCATCTTGTTTAAGTAGGGGCCCAATACTGGACGTTGTTCTCGATTTTGATTTGGCATAGGAGAAGAAATACTTTGGGTTTCTTTCGATTTCATTTATGGCTTTTAGTTCTTCCCGCGATTCCTGACTCCTAAAGGATTCTTTTAGCTTAAGTTCGATGCTTGCTATTTCTCTGACCAGTGTCTCCCTACGCATTTCAGATATATTGACCTCTTTTAGCCTCTCTGTTATTCTTTTCCGTCGCCTGTAAAGGGAGCGCCTGTCTTTTTCTGTTTTACATCTACTCCTCCTTTTTCTTAGAGGAATAAGCCTTGTGCATACATCGAGTGCCACCGAGTTAATCTGTTCTAGGCATAAGTTGGGGTCTGTGTTGCTTAGTATATCTTCCCAGCTTATATCGGTTAGGACTTGGTTTACTTGGTCCCACTTTATGTTTTTGTTATTGAAGTTGAATTTGGTGAATGCTCCCTCGTGACTAATCTCATTATGTCGGTCTGGGGCTCCGCGCATACATGACTGAACCTCAATTATGTTGTGATCTGAGTATATTGTTTTTGATATGGTGACATTTCTTATCAGATCATCATTGTTAGTGAAGATGAGGTCTAGTGTATTCTCCAGTCTAGTAGGCTCTATTATTTGCTGGTTTAAATTGAATTTTGTGCAGAGATTTAAAAGCTCGCGTGAGTGTGAGTTTTCATCAGAGCTGCCTCCTGGTGTTATTACTGAAACAATATTATTTGCTATATTCCTCCATTTTAGGTGCCTTAAGTTGAAATCCCCCAGGAGCAAGATGTTGGGTGCAGGAGCTGGAAGGTTTTCCAGACAGTGGTCAATTTTTAACAGCTGTTCCTGGAATTGCTGGGATGTTGCATCCGGAGGCTTGTAGACTACCACAATGACTAGGTTTTGGTTCTCGACCTTTACTGCTAAAACTTCCACTACATCACTTGAGGCATTTAGCAGTTCTGTGCAAACAAGTGACTCTGCAATGTACAGGCCAACCCCCCCCCCTTTTGCCTGTTCACTCTGTCACATCTGTATAGGTTGTAACCTGGGATCCATATTTCGTTGTCCAAGTGATCCTTTATGTGGGTCTCAGTGAAAGCCGCAAACATTGCCTTTGCCTCTGCAAGCAGTCCACGGATGAAAGGTATTTTGTTGTTTGTTGCTGGCTTTAGACCCTGTATATTTGCCAAGAAGAATGTTATCGGACTGGTGGTATTGTTGGTACTGGGGGGGGATTTTTTTTCCGGCATTAGTATCTGTATCTGTTGGTTTGGAGTGGAGGCCATCGACTGTGGTTCCACTCCAGGAATGACTGGATTTGGTGTACGATTTCTGCCATTTCCTGCCAGTTTTTTTTCCTTCCTGGCACTAAAAAACCTCTCCCTCTTGAGTGGCTGTGGCTACCCAGGTTTTCCCATGGCCTGGATGTTTTGTATCTTTTTGTCCCCTTTAGATGGTATGCCTGGCAATTTAAGTTATAGCACAATCTTTCCTGTACTGAAGAGGTACACAGTTCAGGGTGAAAAAACTTACAGGAAGGGAGTTTGCATTTTCCTGTTGTCATATGGGCATGGCATTTTCTAGGGTGGTCATAGTTGCACGTCCCATCTGTTTTTCCAGATTTCCCATGCCAGCAGATACCGAGTGCATAGTATGTGCACAGGCTTGGTTTCCGTTTGCCTTGGGTTTCTGTGACTGTATTCCCTGTTGGTGCATGTTTCCCTGTCTTACTTCTATCCTCCCTAGCACCAACAATGGAGCTCCCACCAGTTGTTTTTGATAATATATCCTCACTATTGCTAGTGGAGTCCTCTTGTTTGCTATTTCCTGCGGTATTTCTAGTTTGCAATATTGGTTTTATCTTATCTTTGACTACACTTGTTTCCCTACTATGGCTCCTGTCCCCTATGAGGTCATTTATATGTATTCCTTCCTGCGTATAATTCCCGACTACCTGGACAAAATCTCCAGCTTCACCATTTCTGTCTCCCAGGACAGCATCTCCAGTTTCCCCATTACTGTCTCCCAGGACAGCATCTCCAGCTTCACCATTACTGTCTCCCAGGACAGCACCTCCAGCTTCACCATTACTGTCTCCCAGGACAGCACCTCCAGCTTCACCATTACTGTCTCCCAGGACAGCACTATCAGCCCCCCATTTACTGACTACCAGGACATCATCTCCAGCCTTACAGTTTCTGACTACATGGCCAGTATCAAGGGCAGTACCATTCAGCCCAGACTTTTTATGTTCCCATCTGTTGTAGAAAGCTTCCAGGTTTTCTATGAAAGCGGCTTTGATGTTGACCTCTTTTAATACCCTTATGATTTTAGTCCACAGATTTATCTCATTTGGGCATACCCAAAAACACTTCCCTGTTTTAATACTGCTTGTAGCTAGTTCTTGGATATCTGCACAAGGGGCGTGACACCAATTTCCACAAAAATGACAATTTATGCATGTGGAAGCCCGTTTGTTTGACTGACCACAGACTACACACAGCTTCATAATGATTTGAATGGTTGATTTACTGCAATTCTACTAACAACCTCTTGAATATTCTATTAATAACCTGGTATGTAATTATTATCTTTTCATATAATTTTATATTGCTTATATTTACCATAATAGCTAAATCGTAAATGTATTGCTTTATATTGTTATTTGACTTAGCTTCCTTTGGTTAGGTAGGATGTAACATGTGTGCTCAAAGTTCAAGTCTTGATTGTCTAACTACTGTAATTATCGCTTGTGGCTCGTTTCCCTGCCGGCTTCTCGTTGTTACTGAGCAGCAGCTGTCCACGGAGCTATCACGTGATCGAGGGGGAAGGGGTGTCCTCACCTCGCCTTAAGTATTCAGTCTGATCTAGACTCTCTTGGTGGTTGGACAGATTGTCTGTCTCATTATTCTTGTTAGTTCTGTAGAACTCTGTTCACAGAACATTGTATAGACTTAGTGATTTTCGACGTTGTACTGAGGTTGTGTGTCGCATAGACACTCGAAACAACTCAGGTCCTGAGCTGTAGCTTCTTACCCAACTTATACTGGTATCTGTGTATTATCACAGTCGGGGATTTTCTTATGCTGAACTTAGATTCAGTAGTTTGGGAGTTTTGTGACTTTTGTGGAGGATCTGCTGATGGTCCCTACTTAGTGTCGTTATATTATCTCCTTGTTCCTGATTCTGTGTCGCAGTTGCTTGTTATATTGCTATTGGGCTTAGCATTCTTTTTTTTTTTCAAACAGGCTGTTCTGATTGCCAGTTGGTCAAGAAGTTAGTTTATTTGAGGACTTTGTCAGTCACTTGTTTAAGTCTAGTCGAGTCGTGAGACATAGCGAACTACTTAGAGCACTTACACACATACACAAACTTACTTGTACATATTTGTAATATCTTATTAAATGTTAATGTACCAGACGGTACTTAAGAATTACAAATGTGATATGTGCTTTCAACACAATACTATTGTATACGAGAGAATTGATTATTATTATTTTGATTATTATTAATTTAATTTAATTTGATAATATACCTCTAGACTTAATAAATTTATTAAATTTTATTTTCTCTAGTTAGTAGCCTGCCAGTTATAATCCTGAATCACTAATGAATCATACTGAATTTTAATGGATAATTGGACAAGGATACTGACTACTTGTTACGAAAACCCAGTAACAGGCTGGATGCTAGAAGGGCAGTCCTTTCTAGTATTCACTGGAGATCTCTAAGCTTTTAGAATCGCGTTTTTTGTAACAGTGAGCAATAGCAGCAGACATGTGAGCAATGGCAGCAGACATGTGAGCAGTTGCAGCAGACATGTGAGCAGTTGCAGCAGATATGTGAGCAGTTGCAGCAGACATGTGAGCAGCGACAGCAGACATGTGAGCAGGGACAGCAGACATGCGAGCAGAGACAGCACACATGTGAGTAGTGACAGCACACATGTGAGCAGTGACAGCACACATGTGAGCAGTGGCAGCAGACATATGAGCAGTGACAGCACACATGAGAGCAGTGACAGCACACATGAGAGCAGTGACAGCACACATGTGAGCAGTGACTAGCACACATGTGAGCAGTGACAGCACACATGTGAGCAGTGACAGCACACATGTGAGCAGTGGCAGCAGACATGTGAGCAGTGACAGCAGACATGTGAGCAGTGACAGCTGTAGACAGCCTGTACTGTCTGCACAGACAGCCCATGCTGTCTGCCAGCTTAGTTCATATTTTGCGGCACTAAGGTGCTGCCCTCTGTAGCCAGGCCTCTCGGTGGGCAAGCCAGCCTGCCTGCCTGCCCTTGCTTCACTCTCACTCACACAGCGGCCTAGCAGGAAGACACAAGGCCTATTCCTAGCTCTCTTTCGTGGGATGGCCCTGCTCGGGCCATGGGCTCAAACACACAAGCCTGTGTACCCACCACGACATTTTCAATAAACTAAGAAGCCTCCGAAGACATTTATCATTCACACCCCGCTTGCAGCTCTACCAAATAAGTCCATTAAACACAGCAGTCATGTGAGCAGTGACAGCAGACATGTGAGCAGTGACAGCAGACATGTGAGCAGTGACAGCAGACATGTGAGCAGTGGCAGCAAACATGCGAGCAGTGACAGCAGACATGTGAGCAGTGGCAGCAGACATGTGAGCAGTGAGAGCAGACATGTGAGTAGTGGCAGCAGACATGTGAGCAGTGGCAGAAGACATGCGAGCAGTGGCAGCAGACATGTGAGCAGTGACAGCAGACATGTGAGAAGTGACAGCAGACATGTGAGCAGTGGCAGCAGACATGTGAGCAGTGAGAGCAGACATGTGAGCAGTGGCAGCAGACATGTGAGCAGTGAGAGCAGACATGTGAGCAGTAGCAGCAGACATGTGAGCAGTGACAGCAGACATGCGAGCAGTGGCAGCAGACATGTGAGCAGTGACAGCAGACATGTGAGAAGTGACAGCAGACATGTGAGCAGTAACAGCAGACATGTGAGCAATGACAGCAGACATGTGAGCAGTGACAGCAGACATGTGAGCAGTGACAGCAGACATGTGAGCAGTGACAGCAGACATGTGAGCAGTGACAGCAGACATGTGAGCAGTGACAGCAGACATGTGAGCAGTGACAGCAGGCATGTGAGCAGTGGCAGCAGACATGCGAGCAGTGGCAGCAGACATGTGAGCAGTGACAGCAGACATGTGAGCAGTGACAGCAGACATGTGAGCAGTGACAGCAGACATGCGAGCAGTGACAGCAGACATGTGAGCAGTGACAGCAGACGAGTGTAATGAAATATGTTTTAAAACTCAACATGAGCGAGAGGAATGATGAGTTAACGAATATTTGGGAGTATAATGGTTAAGTGAAGGGAAGAGAAGACGAGGATCACTTGAAGGTGAGGATCACTTGAAGGTGAGGATCACTTGAAGGTGAGGATCACTTGATGGTGAGGATCACTTGAAGGTGAGGATCACTTGAAGGTGAGGATCACTTGAAGGTGAGGATCACTTGAAGGTGAGGATCACTTGAAGGTGAGGATCACTTGATGGTGAGGATCACTTGAAGGTGAGGATCACTTGAAGGTGAGGATCACTTAAAGGTGAGGATCACTTGAAGGTGAGGATCACTTGAAGGTGAGGATCACTTGAAGGTGAGGATCACTTGAAGGTGAGGATCACTTGAAGATGAGGATCACTTGAAGGTGAGGATCACTTGAAGGTGAGGATCACTTGAAGGTGAGGATCACTTGAAGGTGAGGATCACTCGAAGGTGAGGATCACTTGAAGGTGAGGATCACTTGAAGGTGAGGATCACTTGAAGGTGAGGATCACTTGAAGATGAGGATGACTTGAAGATGAGGATCACCTGAAGAAGGTAAGGATCACTTGAAGACGAGGATCACTTGAAGATGAGGATCACTTGAAGGTGAGGATCACTTGAAGGTGAGGATCACTTGAAGGTGAGGATCACTTGAAGGTGAGGATCACTTGAAGGTGAGGATCACTTGAAGGTGAGGATCACTTGAAGGTGAGGATCACTTGAAGATGAGGATGACTTGAAGATGAGGATCACCTGAAGAAGGTAAGGATCACTTGAAGACGAGGATCACTTGAAGATGAGGATCACTTGAAGGTGAGGATCACTTGAAGGTGAGGATCACTTGAAGGTGAGGATCACTTGAAGATGAGGATGACTTGAAGATGAGGATCACCTGAAGAAGGTAAGGATCACTTGAAGACGAGGATCACTTGAAGATGAGGATCACTTGAAGGTGAGGATCACTTGAAGGTGAGGATCACTTGAAGGTGAGGATCACTTGAAGGTGAGGATCACTTGAAGGTGAGGATCACTTGAAGGTGAGGATCACTTGAAGGTGAGGATCACTTGAAGATGAGGATGACTTGAAGATGAGGATCACCTGAAGAAGGTAAGGATCACTTGAAGACGAGGATCACTTGAAGATGAGGATCACTTGAAGGTGAGGATCACTTGAAGGTGAGGATCACTTGAAGGTGAGGATCACTTGAAGGTGAGGATCACTTGAAGGTGAGGATCACTTGAAGGTGAGGATCACTTGAAGGTGAGGATGATCACTTGAAGACGAGGATCACTTGAAGATGAGGATGACTTGAAGATGAGGATCACCTGAAGAAGGTAAGGATCACTTGAAGACGAGGATCACTTGAAGATGAGGATCACTTGAAGGTGAGGATCACTTGAAATTGAGGATCACTGGAAGGTGAGGATCACTTGAAGACGAGGATCACTTGAAGAAGACGAAGATCACTGGAGATGAGGATCACTTGAAGAAGACTAGGATCTCTTGAAGAAGATGAGGATCACTTGAAGACGAGGATCACTTGAAGAAGATGAGGATCACTTGAAGACTAGGATCACTTGAAGACGAGGATCACTTGAAGATGAGAATTACTTGAAGACGAGGATCACTTGAAGACGAGGATCACTTGAAGATGAGAATCAATCGAAGATGAGGATCACTTGAAGAAGACGAGGATCTCTTGAAGACGATGAGGATCACTTGAAGAAGATGAGGATCACTTGAAGAAGACGAGGATCACTAGAAGAAGATGAGGATGAAATGAAGATGAGGATCACTTGAAGACGAGGATCACTTGAAGACGAGGATTACTTGAAGAAGACGAGGATTACTTGAAGAAGACGAGGATCACTTGAAGAAGACGAGGATCACTAGAAGAAGATGAGGATCACTTGAAGAAGACGAGGATCACTTGAAGAAGATGAGGATCACTGGAAGAAGACTGGGATCGCTTGAAGGAGATGGGGATTACTTGAAGAAGACTAGGATCACTTGAAGAAGACTATGATCACTTGAAGACGAGGATCACTTGAAGAAGATGAGGATCACTTGAAAAAGACGAGGATCACTTGAAAAGAAGAGTATCACTTGAAGAAGACGAGGATCACTTGAAGACGAGGATCACTTGAAGAAGATGAGGATCACTTGAAAAAGACGAGGATCACTTGAAAAGAAGAGTATCACTTGAAGAAGACGAGGATCACTTGAAGAAGACGAGGATCACTTGAAGAAGACGAGGATCACTTGAAGAAGACTAGGATCACTTGAAGAAGACTATGATCACTTGAAGAAGACGAGGATCACTTGAAGACGAGGATCACTTGAAGAAGATGAGGATCACTTGAAAAAGACGAGGATCACTTGAAAAGAAGAGTATCACTTGAAGAAGACGAGGATCACTTGAAGAAGACGAGGATCACTTGAAGACGAGGATCACTTGAAGAAGATGAGGATCACTTGAAAAAGACGAGGATCACTTGAAAAGAAGAGTATCACTTGAAGAAGACGAGGATCACTTGAAGAAGACGAGGATCACTTGAAGAAGACGAGGATCACTTGAAGAAGACGAGGATCACTTGAAGAAGACGAGGATCACTTGAATACGAGGATCGCTTGAAGAAGGCGAGGATCACTTGAAGAAGACGAGGATCGCTTGAAGAAGGCGAGGATCACTTGAAGAAAACGAGGATCACTTCAAGAAGACAAGGATCACTTGAACAAGACCAGAATCAGCATCACCACATATACCACCACCACTTATGCCACCAGCACCACCAGCAATACCACCTCTACCGCCATCAACAATACCTATACCAATACCACCAACACCACTACCTATACCACTAACACCACCGCCTATACCAATACCATCACCACCACCATCATCTATACTATTACCACCACCACCACCTATACCAACGACACCACCACCATCACCCATACCACCTCCAACACCACCACCTATACCAACATCACCATCTATACGAACACCATCACTTATACCAACACCACCAGTTATACCAACACCACCACTTATACCAACACCACCACTTATACCAACACCACCAGTTATACCAACACCACCACTTATACCAACACCACCAGTTATACCAACACCACCACTTATACCAACACCGCCACTTATACCAACACCACCAGTTATACCAACACCACCACTTATACCAACACCACCACTTATACCAACACCACCACTTATACCAACACCGCCACTTATACCAACACCACCAGTTATACCAACACCACCACTTATACCAACACCACCAGTTATACCAACACCACCACTTATACCAACACCACCAGTTATACCAACACCACCACTTATACCAACACCGCCACTTATACCAACACCACCAGTTATACCAACACCACCACTTATACCAACACCACCACTTATACCAACACCACCACTTATACCAACACCGCCACTTATACCAACACCACCACTTATACCAACACCACCACTTATACAAACACCACCAGTTATACCACCACCACCACACATATACCAACACCACCACTTGTACCAACACCACCAGCTATACATGCCCATGTACTCAAGCCCAGGCCCAGACTCGTGAAACTCTGTGTTCATTAAGAACTGCAAGAAGCCCCATTCGCGTGTCCTCAGTATGCTATGGAGAAGGAGCATGGATATGGGTGAAATTCCAGTCGTTAAAAAACAACGGATATAGCCTCACTCTATAAAGGTGGCAACAAAGCAATAGCTAACAATTATAGATCAATGGCTCTAACGTCCTACATCATAAAACTCTTTGAAAGAGTACTAAGAAGTATGAATGCAACTCACTTGGATTCCTAAAAATTGCACAATCCAGAGCAACATGGCTTTAGAGGTCACTCCTGCCTCTCGCATCTATTGGGCTACCCTGATAAGATCATGTATGCACTGGGTAACAAACAGAATGTAGATGTAGTATACACAGATTTTGCAAAAGCCTTCGACAAATGCGATCATGTTGTAATAGCGAACAAAAATGCCCGCTCAAGAGATAATTTGCGAAGTGGACAGGTGGATCTTTAACTTTCTAACCAATCAAACAAAAAGTAATGGTGAACAGAGATAAATCGGAAGCTACCATAGTGAAAAGCTCTGTCCCACAAGGCACAGTACTCGCCCCCATCCTGTTCCTTATCTTCATATCCTACATAGAGAGGTAAATCATAGCACCGTGTCATCCTTTGCAGACTGTCATCCATTGAGGACACGGTAAATCTCCAAGAAGATATAAACCAAGTTTTCCAATAGGCAACTGAAAACAATATGATGTTCAATGAAGACAAATTCCAGCTACTCCGTTACGGGAAACTGGAGGAAATAATAACTAGAACTAAGTATACTACAAACTCTAATCACACAATAGAGTGGAAAAGTAATGTGAAGGACCTAGGAATGATAATATCTGAGGATCTCACCTTTAAGGATCTCAACAATGCCACTATCACCTCGGCGAGGAAAATGATTGGATGGATAATGAGAACGTTCAAAACAAGAGATGCCAAGTCAGTGATGATCCTTTTCAAATTAATTATTCTCTCTAGGCTGGAATACTACTGTACATTACCATCTCCAATCAAGGCAGGTGTCCCGTAGCTTGATCGGTAGTACACTCAGCTCACACGCTGAGGTTCGGAGTTCGAATCTCCTCCGGTATGGATGGAAAACCTTAGGGACGTGTTTCCATAAGACACCTGCTGTCCCTGTTCACCCATCAGTATAAAATGGGTACCTGGGTGTTAGTCGACTGGTGTGGGTCGCATCCTGGGACAAAACTGACCTAATTTGCCCGAAATGCACAGCATAACAAGCGGCTTTCTATATAGTAGTATGTCATTGATGTCAGCTAGACGTGTGTATCTTGCTACATGCACCTGTAGTAAATAAAAATATTTATTTACTTAGAGAATGTACATAGAACCTTTACTGCACGTATAAGTTCTGTCACTGGGAATGCTTGAAAGCACATGATTTGTACTCACTGGCGTACAGGCGAGAGAGATACATCATAATCTACACCTGGAAAATCCTAGAGGGACTGGTCTCTAATCTGCACACAGAAATCACTCCCTACGAAAGCAAAAGACTGGGCAGGCGGTACAAATTACCCCCAGTGAAAAGTAGAGGCGCCATTGGTACACTAGGAAAAAACACAATAAGTGTCTAGGGCTCAAGACTGTTCAACAGTCTCCCACCAGCCATAAGGGCAATTGCCAATAGACCCCTGGTTGTCTTCAAGAGGGAGCTGGACAAATACCTAAAGCCAGTGCCGGATGCGCCGAGCTGTGGTTCGTACGTTGGACTATGTGCGGCTAGCAGTAACAGTCTGGTTGATCAGGCCCTGATCCACCGGGAGGCCTGGTCGTGGACCAGGCCGCGGGGGCGTTGATCCCTGGAATACCCTCCAGGTAGATTCCAGGTATACCACCACCACCACCACCTACACCAACATCACCACCTACATCAATATCACCACCACCACCACCTATAGCAACACCACCACCACCACGTATGCCACCACCTATAGCAACACCACCACCACTGCTTATACCACCACAAACACCATCACCACCCATCCCACCACCACGTATGCCACCAACACCACCATCTATACTAACACCACCTGTACCACCAACATCACCACCTATTCCACCACCTATCTCACCACAAACACCACCACCTATCTCACCACCAAAACCACCACCTATACCAGTAACACCACCACCTATATCAACATCACCACCTACATCAATATCACCACCACCACCTATAGCAACACCACCACCACCACCACCACCACATATGCCACCACCTATAGCAACACCACCACCATTGCTTATACCACCACAAACACCATCACCACCCATCCCACCACCACGTATGCCACCAACACCACCATCTATACTAACACCACCTGTTCCACCAACACCACCACCTATTCCACCACCTATCTCACCACAAACACCACCACCTATCTCACCGCCAAAACCACCACCTATACCAGTAACACCACCACCTATATCAACACCACCACCTATACCAACACCACCACCTATACCAACACCACCACCTACACCAACATCACCACCACCACCACATATACCACCACCTATAGCAACACCACAAACACCATCACCACCCATCCCACCACCATGTAAGCCACCAACACCACCTATACTACCACCACCTATACCACCACCTATTCCACAACCTATCTCACCACAAATCTCAGTAGTAGTACCAGTTCCTAGTAACCAGTTACCAGTAACCAGTGTACCAGTAGATGACTCACTACCAACCGTCTGTGTGAATCTTTGACTGTATTCATATTGCTGCTGACCATAGCAGGATTTCAAACACCCCCTCACACATAGGCACTGGTGGGTCAGTCTAGATAGGGAGCAGAGAGAGGCAGGTCGGCTGTTGGTGCCTTCCCATACTTTCTGTTATATTATAAGTACTACCAGCCTACGTGAGTATTCTTACCCTATCCACGTATCAAAAACCCACATGACAATTGGTGGCACCGGTGTGGGCGTGGATTTAAGGGTATTTCAGACGTTAGAAGACTGTTTGTGCATTGCCGGCAGGTCAGAGGTGAACCGTGCCACCTCCAGCCGCTACCCTCACTCTTCTCCACCCTGTGTACTCCAGCCTGCAAGCCTGTTGCAGCCGTTTTTCAAGCTTCCTGGCTTAGTTCGTGTGCTAATTGCTTCAATCTCCGAGGAGTTGACCCAGATTTTGTGATTAAGCCAGTCAGTAAGCCAGACTGTGGAAGTGAACGCTAGTCAGCCTACCTCAGCCTACCATCCAGCCTGTCTCCTGTCATCCACCTGCTCCTTCATGCTGTGTGCATCGTTACACGTCTTCCAGTCAGCCATTCTCGTGGGTTAAGCCAGTCAGCCATCCCAGCTTCCTAACCCAGCTGAGAGAGAGAAGTAAGCCACGCAAGTTCCTCTGAAGTATTGTTTTATATATCGCTTGTGCTTGGATGCTGGTAAGAGTGGTCTTCATCATCCCTGTGGCATTGTGATTTAGTTAAGCCACCTTGTGCGTGGTGAGAAGTGCGTGGCAGTGAGAGCGCACAGGGCCAGCTTGTTCCGCTGCCCCCACCACCCGCCACCCACCTCATCTACCTGTGGGGTTTTTCTGTGCCGGGTCCTAGTACTTTTGGCTCACATAATTGGTCAAGAGATTGTAGCTGAGCACCAGCGATAAAGCCAGTTATGTGAGTTCACCTAGAAAGCGTATTTCTTCCAACGACAGTGTGAGTGTAGGCATCATCTCCCGCATAGGACAAGCTTCACCTCATCACTCGTCACCATCACCATCTACCACTCCAGACTTCAGTGATAATTTTCTGTTTAGAGACATTTTCTTGCATTTAAAGACATTTGCGTGTGTGAGACATTTACAGTGAATTTCTTGTGTACTCTAAGCCTTGTGTTTTCAGTATAGACTCAGTGTTTCTTTGACTCATTATTTTTACAATATTTTTCAGTGTTATCGCTCATCTCATATTTTTTTTTTATCTGTGTTTTGTTTTATGCTACTCTCTATCTGTAGTAAGTATTATTGTGTAGTGTACCAGTCAGTCATTCCGTGTGAAGTAATTCATTCATTTTTTTTGTATACTTTCAGCATTGTATTCTCCAGTATTTGTCATATACCAAATTATCCATTTATTTCTGTATACCTTTTTTTCGTATGCCAGCAGTGTCTCATTCCTCTAATTTTTTCGCAGACTTGTGTACCATTATTTTTGCCAGCAATTTTTGTCGTATCAGTCACAGCAAGATTTTGTTGTAAGAATATACTAAAAAAAAAATGAATAAGTGAATATGCTGTGTGTGCCCCGCCACTTGTAAGTGTTGTGTGCCCCGCCACTTGTAAGTGTTGTGTGCCCTGCCACTTGTAAGTGTTGTGTGCCCTGCCACTTGTAAGTGTTGTGTGCCCCTCCACTTGTAAGCGTTATACTTCCAGCTTTGTTTCTTTTGTTTTTATTCATATTTTTCATATTTCTTTGAACAAATTCACTCTTAGTGTAATTTCAATTTCTTTTTAACGTAAAGTGTTTTCTTTACTCTGAGTAAATTGTTTTGTTTAATTTACAATTAAGAGTTAAAGTGTTCAATCAGTTTTTCTTCATATTTTTATTTTTATTATTTAACCTACATTTTCCCAGTGAGACTTTATTGCTTCAGTGATTATTTCTGCGTCTTATTTTGTTGCACTTGTTCTGCAGTGAATTATTTTCTTTTATTGTTATCTTTATACATTATTATTCTCAGTTCATTATTGTTTGAGTCTTGTTTTTCATTTTATTATTTTTCCTCATGTTGTCTTTGCATTATATTTTAATTTTGTTTATGCATTCTTAGAAAATATTTAAACTTCCCAGTTATCTCTCGTTGCATACAATTTAGTGATTTTATTTTATACTTTTTACATTGATTTCCAATTTTATTAGTTAATTTCATTATTAGCAAGAGTACAGACAGCTCATTTTGCATTTAATTCAGTCTTCAGTAATATTTTTACTTGTAAATTTCAATGTATTTTTTTTTATCTTGTCCAGCAGTCCTTTACATTGAGTTGCCCTTCCTCTTGCAGTGTATCTTAGACATTTCTTTTATTACTTCTGCAGAATTAGTTGCATCTCTTTTAATTTTAACATTGTGTATCATTTTTATTATTCGTTATTTTTGCCTTATTTATTCTTGTGCAACTTCTTTGCCATTATGTCTCACATACCGTCAAGTGATACTTTAGTGAATGTCAACACTCAGACCTCTCAGGCTACTGCTGCTCCTGTCATCAGTCCTCACAGTTCCTTATCGACTGACAGACCGACCCAGACACTGAGATACTACAGTTTTACTCGTGATTCTCTTGATGCGTTACCTTTATTCAATGGCCATGTACATAGTCTTGAAGCATGGTTTACTGCCATTCGTTCTCGTGTTAATGCTCTAGTTGAAGGTCCTCCTTCTGAGGAAAGTCTTATCAGACTTGCGACAGAAGCTCTTCATTGATCCCTTGCTGCTGTTCACGTTGCTGATCTCCTTGATATGCGAGACTTCAGGAATCTTACTAAGTGGTCACAATATGAGGAACTGATTCGTTCTTTCCTTGTACCAGTAAAAACAGCTGACCCATATGTCGTTCTTCGGGAACTTGTGAATGCTACACCCATGACTAATGAATCGTTGAGTGCATTTGCTGTTAGATTAGACAAACTTTTATCATCATTTATCAATGCTGTCCAGTCCTCAGCTTTTGTCCCTGACGAGGATAAACCATCCACAGCATCGTTTGCTAAAATAGCAGCTTTTGGAGCAATCAAAGAACTAATGCCGTCTGCTTCCGTGTGTGCTTATGAGGCTAATCCCCCAACTGTGACGATGGAACCCCTTACAGCCCTAAATCATGTACGTTCCTTGTGCCCCCAGGGTACTTTCCCATGTATCAAAAGTAATTTCACACCTATGCCTCAGTCTGCACCACCTCTTGTTTGCGCCACAGCGACAAATCGTAGTCGTCAACCATCTCAGCGATCACCAAGGACCAGTGTACAGAGTCATTATAAACCTCGTAGTATTCATAGTACATTCAGTAACCATAGTCAGTGGACTTGTTACAACTGTGGTTTCAGTGGCCATATTGCAATTAATTGTCCTGATAGTCACCCTAAGAGGCGTCGTACTGATGATGAGCACCAGTCAGATCTTCCCTACTGTACTTATCATAGAATACATGGACATGACACATCTGAGTGCAATGCTCTTTACAACCTTCAGTACTCTAGGTCTTTCCGTGGCCGTTCCAACCGCAGAACCCGTAGAGGCAACAGATATCGTGGTTCTCAAAATAACCAGAACCAGGCTCATTCTTTCAATTCTCAAAATAACCAGAACCAGGCTCATTCTTCCAATTCGGGGGAATTCGAGCGCCCCAGTCAAACCGTCCATGGTGACAGTAGGTGATAATGAGTACACCATCCTCGTTCACAATTCCTTTGAAGCCTTAAGTAGTCTCGAGAATGACAATCCTGCTGATGATGTTGCTTCACACGTCTCTGACGTAGATGATTTTGGGGATGAAGTGGAACAAATCTTTGCTGATGACAATCCACCTTTTTGTTTGCACATAACTTCCAATGCAACCATAGGCCCTATAGTGCAAGCATCTGTTCATAATGCACCCGTTCATTTGTTCATGGACTCTGGTGCGCAAGTCAATATTATCAGGTCTAGTTTGTTTAGGGATAAGCAGTTACGACATGTCCTTCTCGTACAACCGACTCATGTGTCCTCCCTTAGTGGAGTAGCTGGTTCTCACCTGCGTGTCCGAGGTCGGACTTCCCTCACTTTTTCTATCCAAGGTAGAGACTTCACTGCTTCCTTCCTTGTTGTCGACCAGATTACTTTCCCTGGTGACCTTCTACTGGGATTTGCTTCCATGCGAGACTTACATATTGTGCTCGACCCTTGTCGATGGCATGCCCAAATTGATGAGTTGATCGTACCATTTTGGGGTTACCAGCTTGGATTCGAGATCTGCCATACTGCCGCAGAGTATGACATTCGAATTAAGTCCTTACAGGCCAGTGCATTTTCCAGTAGCATACCCAAGCTGTCAGGCACTGATGATCCTGTCATTCCTGTCTGTGTTCCTGCAACTTCAGACTTGCAAGATAGTGTCCAGTTACCTCAAGTGTCCGAGGATGCTCTGACTACCTTGAGTGCTGAGCCTATCCCTGCAATGTCTGCTAGTTCAAGTAGTAGTTTCTCCACAGGGGCCGCCTTGTCGGAAAACAATTACTTGCAACTAGTAATGCCATCTCTTGTTGATGTCACATGCCGTCTGCAGAAAGACGTTTCTGTCGCAGCTAGTGCCCTCACTAGAGTGTCTGTTGTTGTTCCCAGTGTTCCAGTTGATGATAATGTCCTAGTTGACAGTGATTCCTGTAAAGTAAAAGGTCTATTTGTTGAACCATCCTTACATGTTGTAAGAGATAGTAAGATCCATTTCTTCCTAGCTAACACTTCTGGTCACAGTGTTCGTCTCAGAGCAAATACCAATCTTGTTGACCTTGTTCACTATCCTTACCCTGTTCAGGTAGAGGATGAGTTGTCACCTGACCAGTGGGTCGGTGCTATTTCTACCGGGGAGACCTCATCCACTTCACTGGATCAATCTGTTCCACCAGTTGAGGAGAAAGACATAGCTCCCACTGACTTCCCAAATGAAGTCAAGCGTTTGTTGACTCTGTTGAACAAACGTCGTAAAGCCATTGCCTTACCAGGTGAGAAGATGGGTATAACGAACTTATTGTCCCATCATATTCCACTTGAACCTGGTACTAGACCTATCTACATACCTGCATATAGAATGCCTCATTCACAAGTTGCTGTTGCAGAAGAATTGATCAATCAAATGCTTGATGATGGAGTTATTGCACCTAGCAATTCACCTTGGAATGCGCCCTTGATCCTAGTACCTAAGAAGGATGGCATTTGGCGCCCAGTGATTGACTTTAGGAGTTAAATGCGAAAACTATTCCAGATCGCTTCCCACTTCCTGTACTGGGTGATCTTTTACGTAACATTGGAGATAACAAAGTCTTTTCAACCCTGGACTTGATACAAGGGTTTTGGCAAGTCCCTCTTCACGAGGACAGCCAAGAGCTAACTGCATTCTCCACTCCTACAGGTCATTATCACTTCCTCCATATGGCATTTGGATTACGATCCTCCCCTATCACGTTCTCAAGGCTCTTGACTAATATCTTTAGAGGTCTCATAGGTAATGCACTTATGGTGTACTTAGATGACGTAATCGTCATGTCTAAAGACGTGGATACACACTTGAAAAGACTTTATATAGTGCTTGGTAAGCTTGAAGAAGCCAATTTAAAGATCAAACTGTCTAAATGTCAATTTTTCAGATCAGAAATTAAGTTTCTTGGTCACGTAGTCACTCCTAGAGGGGTTACGACTGACCAAAGTAAAGTAACTGCAGTACTAAATTTTCCAACACCCAAAACTGCTGATGCCGTAAGATCCTTTGTGGGCTTAGCAGGTTTTTATAGATCTTTCATTGCCAATTTTTCTTCCATAGCTGCTCCTCTAACTGAGTTGCTTAAGAAAGATGCTCCTTTTGTTTGGACTTTCCCCCAAGAAAGAGCATTCCAAACTCTAAAAGAAAAGCTAACATCTGCTCCAATTTTGAAATTTCCAGATTTTTCTAAGCCCTTCTATCTGACAACTGATGCTAGTTCAATTGGCATAGGTGCCGTACTAGCTCAGAAGACCGATGGCAAGTACAACGCAGTTGCATTTGCTAGCCGAGTCCTTACGAAGGCTGAACGTAATTATACAGTAACTGAACAAGAAGCTTTAGCAATAGTATGGTCTTTAAAGCACTTCCGAGACATTATTTATCAGTACTCTGTTCATGTCTTGACAGACCATGCTCCACTGATACCTTTATTCCAGAACAAACAACCTACTGGAAGGTTAGCCAGATGGACCTTGACTATCCAAGAGTTCAATCCCACCTTTGAACACTTACCTGGCAAGTCAAATGTAGTCGCAGATGCCTTATCGTGACATGTTAGTATAGTAACTGCAGACCCTCCATTTAGTGCTGAAGATGTAAAGAATGCTCAACGAACAGATCCCATGTGGTCTGGTGTGATTCGATTCCTGCTCCAGGAAGATCTTATTCTGACTGTGAAGCCACCAGCACCCATAAGTGACTTTGTCATGAACCAAGAAGTACTGTATCGAACAGCCGAAGAGTTTACCAGTTAGTAATTCCACAGTCACTAGTGAATGTAGCCTTACAGCTAGTTCACGATGTACCAGGTGTTGCGCACCCTGGTATGGATCGTTCAGTAAAACAAGCCAGATTGAAATACTTTTGGCCTCGTATGGCAACTGATATTTCTGAGTATGTTAAGAAATGTAGTGTCTGCATGCAACATAAAGGTAATGCTAATGGTCCTAATCCAATCCAAGTGTATCCAACTACTAGCGAACCGTGGGAAGGAGTTGCGCTAGATTTGTTAACTAATTTTAAATGTTCCCTCCAAGGCAACAAACATCTGTGTGTTATGGTAGACCATTTCACCAGATATTGTGAATTAGTTCCTATTGCAGATAAGACTGCCGAGACAGTAGCTAAAGCGTTTAAAGAACGCATTATCTGCAGGCATACCACCCCTAAGTCCCTAGTAACAGATAATGGAGGTGAATTCTGTAATGAGATTCTTGAAAATTTGTGTACCTTGTACAAGATCTCTAAATCCAACTTTGTTCTTCATCATCCTGCCAGCAATGGGTTAGCGGAACGAACCAATAAGAAAGTACTTGATGTCTTGAGAGCCACTATCAATCCCAACAGTGAAACTTGGGATGAAGTTATACCTGATGTGCAGTGTGCTATAAATTCTGCTTACAATGTTTCTATAGGTGACACTCCACATTATGCATTATACGGTGTAGATAAACGTTTTCCTTATGAGTTGTTATATTCTAATCCGAAACCAAATTACAACCCTGATGATTTCATAGCAACTCGTACCAGCTCAGCTCAAAGTGTTTTTAGAAGAATCCGTGAAACACTTCATAAATCAACAGCAGAATTTACAAGAGTCGCAAACACTCGAGCAAAGCCATCCAAAATCAAAGTAGGTTCGAGAGTTATGCTGACTAACTTTAACAAAACGTCTGCAATGCCTAAGCTTGATCAAAAGTTTGTTGGTCTTTATCGAGTAGTTGAACATATCACTGGTAATAAGTATAAGGTTAGAGAAATTAGTACTGGTCAGTATAAAGAATCGCATTTAGATCATATGAAGTTAGTATGTGATGATAATGATGTTCCAACCCAGACTAATGTGACAGACTCTGACAATCCTCCTGATCCTGTACTCTCTTCCTCTGATACTCAGTCAGACGATCAACCTGAATGTCGTTATTCCCTACATACACGACAGGTATTGAGAAATCCTCAAGTATCATTTGTTACTTCCAATTCAGATTTGCCTCAAATACAGCATGAGTTAGCCAGTGCAACAGAGTTTGATCCTCCCAGAGATGACACCCATTCTGCATATATCAATCTCACCCTAGCAGAGTTGGGGTTAAATGTAAATAACCTGTATAGATGAATAATTACAGTATCAACTTATCAGTGTTCAAGAATTTTTTTCGTGTTCACGTTCTCTCCGAATTCTGAGAATTAACAGTCTAGATTTGAGTGTACCGAATCTGCCTTTCTGTTAAACACTCTTTGTATATATTCCTTCCTCAGAATCCATAGATCACATGAATACAGATCGATCGATCAAATTTTTTTATAACTTCTATTGTGTAATCTCAACGTTGAGATTCATTCGATGAGTTGTGCTATATTATACCTTGTATTGCATTACAGTTTCAGTTACGTAAGCTTCTCTTCCAATGTTCTACTTATGTATGTTATAATGTTCAATTGTTGTGTACTTTGACATTGTATAGAATCAGCCCAAGCCGTACACCTGCCATCTCTAGTTTGTATTAGTTGTATGTCGGGACGACATACGTTAGCGTCGCCAAGCTCTCAGTAGTAGTACCAGTTCCTAGTAACCAGTTACCAGTAACCAGTGTACCAGTAGATGACTCACTACCAACCGTCTGTGTGAATCATTGACTGTATTCATATTGCTGCTGACCATAGCAGGATTTCAAACACCCCCTCACGCATAGGCACTGGTGAGTCAGTCTAGATAGGGAGCAGAGAGAGGCAGGTCGGCTGTTGGTGCCTTCCCATACTTTCCATTATATTATACGTACTACCAGCCTACGTGAGTATTCTTACCCTATCCACGTATCAAAAACCCACATGACACAAACACCACCACCTATCTCACCGCAAACACCACCACCTATACCACCAGCACCACCACCTATACCACCAGCACCACCACCTATATCACAAACACCACCACCTGCACCAGGACCACCACTACCACCACCATTAGCACTGCCATAACCGGTACCACCACCACTTGACCTTATTCACGCCCACCAGCACTAATCACTGCAGACGTCTACTATCCTAGCAATGTTCAACATCCAACAAGAACACCAACCATCCACTCGTTCATCCAGCAAAAACACCAACCAACGAAAATGCGGAACACTGAAAATAGGTGCTGTATATGAAGAGTCATCCTGTACGTAGTTGGATGAGTCTTGTTCGGCCGGTATGAACTTTGAGGACAATTGTGCTGCAGAGGTCTGAGTTTTGCTCAGACCTCTACAACACAATTGTCCTCAAAGATTTGTTAAGTTATACCATGAATTTAGGAAAGATCCTGGACTTCACCTTATGAAACAGACAAAACAAATGCGACAGTAATTATGGACAAGGTAGATTATAGTGAAAAAATGAATATGTTATTAGAAGACGGAGGAACTTACGTGCCTCTTATTTAAGACTCTCTTCCCATGGATTTGAACTTAACCTAAATTACGATTGTAATTTATTGCTATTCTGTATGACAAGAGTAAAAATATTTCATTCCACGTCCACGCCAGGATGCAGCGCTGGTTTTATTATTAGTTTACTTTGATTATCATTTAATTTACAAATGAGCCTTAAGCTGATTACCTGTTCATGATGATCTAGTGCCAAGTACACCCTTGGAGTATTTGAAATTGGCCGAGTCCTTGCATATCATGGACATTTCTGTATGGTGTGGTAACAAGGTAGCATTGAGTATGTGTTAGTCAACTTAGATTGAAGTATCCATCCCGAGGATGTTGTTGATAATGAACTGGTGTGAAATGATCTGGAGGTAACACCGGATGTAAGTATGGGTAGTAACACAGTGGTGGAAAGGGAGATTCCTCCAGCTGTACAGACTCCCAAACACTGCCTCTCGGATGTTCAGGAAGGGTAGTACCGTATTTGCTGCCATATAAGGCGCCCTTTTTTCCCCACAGAATGCCATGGAAAATGAAGCTGCGCCTTATATGCTAAAGGTCAGGGTCAAGAGTGCCTTTGGGTTATGCTTTAGTGGTTGTTTACTAAAGTTACATGATTGGGACATGTGCAGTGGTTAGGAATCTTTATTGTTGAAACGTTTCACCTACACAGGCTTCTTCAGTCAAATATAAAGGCAGCAGGTGTAATAGTAGTGAAATGAAGATGATATAATCAGTCCATCAACCTTGGAGAAAAAGTATTGAGGTGGTCAGTCCTTCAATCTGGAGATGAGCTCAGCTTCATGTCTCAGTAGTAGTACCAGTTCTTAGTAACCAGTTACCAGTAATCAGTGTACCAATAGATGACTCACTACCAACCGTCTGTGTGAATCATTGACTGTATTCATATTGCTGCTGACCATAGCAGGATTTCAAACACCCATCACCCGTAGGCACTTTGAGAGTCAGTCGAAGATAGGCAGCAGAGAGAGGCAGGTCGGCTGTTGGCGCTACCCATACTTTCCGTTATATTATACGTACTACCAGCCTACATGAGTATTCTTACCCCATCCACATTAAAGAAACCCACATGACAAATGGTGGCACTGGTGTGGGTGTGGATTTAAGGGTATTTCAGACGTTAGAAGACTGTTTGTGGGTTGCCGGCAGGTCAGAGGTGAACTGTCTCAGCCATCTCCAGCTAGCAGCTTACCCTCACCACACCACCCTGTGTACTCCAGCCTGCAAGCCTGTTGCAGCCGTTTTTCAAGCTTCCTGGCTTAGTTCGTGTGCTAATTGCATCAATCTCCGAGGGGTTGACCCGGATTTTGCAATTAAGCCAGTCAATAAGCCAGACTGTGGAAGTGAACGCCAGTCAACCTATCATCCAGCCTGTCTCTTGTCATCCACCTGCTCCTTCATGCTGTGTGCATCGTTACACGTCTTCCAGTCAGCCATTCTCGTGGGTTAAGCCAGTCAGCCAGCCCAGCTTCCTAACCCAGCTGAGAGAGAGAAGTAAGCCACGCAAGTTCCTATGAAGTATTGTCTCATATATCGCTTGTGCTTGGATGCTGGTAAGAGTGGTCTTCATCATCCCTGTGGCATTGTGATTTAGTTAAGCCACCTTGTGCGTGGTGAGAAGTGCGTGGCAGTGAGAGCGCACAGGGCCAGCTTGTTCTGCTGCCCCCACCACCACAACCACCACCCAATCTCTTTTTCCACCCTTGTACCGGGTCCTAGTACTGTTTTGGCTCACTTAATTGGTCAAGAGATTGTAGTTGAGCGCCAACGATAAAGCCAGTTATGTAAGTTCACCGAGAAAGCGCATTTCTTCCGACAACAGTGTGAGTGTAGGAGGCGTAATCATCTTCACAGGACGTCTTCTCATCACTAGTCATCCCATCTTCTACTCCAGACTTCAGTGATAATTTTCTGTTTAGAGACATTTTCCTGCATTTAAAGACATTTGCGTGTGTGAGACATTTACAGTGAATTCCCTGATCTTTTCGCAGACTTGTGTACCATTATTTTTGCCAGCAATTTTTGTCGTATCAGTCACAGCAAGATTTTGTTGTAAGAATATACCAAAAAAATGAATAAGTGAATATTATGTCTCACATACCGCCAAGTGATACTTTAGTGAATGTCGACACTCGGACCTCTCAGGCTACTGCTGCTCCTGTCATCAGTCCTCACACTTCCTTATCGACTGACAGACCGACCCAGACACTGAGACACTACAGTTTTACTCGTGATTCCCTTGATGCCTTACCTTTATTCAATGGCCATGTACATAGTCTTGAAGCATGGTTTACTGCCATTCGTTCTCGTGTTAATGCTCTAGTTGAAGGTCCTCCTTCTGAGGAAAGTCTTATCAGACTTGCAAAAGAAGCTCTTCATCGGTCCCCTGCTGCTGTTCACGTTGTTGATCTCCTTGATATGTGAGACTTCAGGAATCTTACTCAGTGGTCACAATATGAGGAACTGATTCGTTCTTTCCTTGTACCAGTAAAAACAGCTGATCCATATGTCGTTCTTAGGGAACTAGTGAATGCTACACCCATGACTAATGAATCGTTGAGTGCCTTTGCTGTTAGATTAGACAAACTTTTATCATTATTTATTAATGCTGTCCAGTCCTCAGCTTTTGTCCCTGACGAGGATAAACCATCCACAGCATCGTTTGCTAAAATAGCAGCTTTTGGAGCAATCAAAGAACTAATGCCTCCTGCTTCCGTGTGTGCTTATGAGGCTAATCCTCCAACTGTGACGATGGAACCCCTTACAGCCCTAAATCATGTACGTTCCTTATGCCCCCAGGGTACTTTCCCATGTATCAAAAGTGATTTCACACCTATGCCTCAGTCTGCACCACCTCTTGTTTGCGCCACAGCGACAAATCGTGGTCGTCAACCATCTCAGCGATCACCAAGGTCCAGTGTACAGAGTCATTATAAACCTCATAGTATTCATAGTACATTCAGTAACCATAGTCAGCGGACTTGTTGCAACTGTGGTTTCTCTGGCCATATTGCAATTAATTGTCCTGATAGTCACCCTAAGAGGCATCGTGTTGATGATGAGTACCAGTCAGATCTTCCCTACTGTACTTATCATAGAATACATGGACATGACACATCTGAGTGCAATGCTCTCTACAACCTTCAGTACTCTAGGTCTTTCCGTGACCGTTCCAACCGCAGAACCCGTAGAGGAAACAGACATCGTGGTTCTCAAAATAACCAGAACAAGGCTCATTCTTCCAATTCGGGGAAATTCGAGCGCCCCAGTCAAACCGTCCCATGGTGACAGTAGGTGATAATGAGTGCACCATCCCCGTTCACAATTCCTTTGAACCCTTAAGCAGTCTCGAGAATGACAATCCTGCTGATAATGTTGCTTCACATGTCTCTGACGTAGATGATTTTGGGGATGAAGTGGAACAAATCTTTGCTGATGACAATCCACCTTTTTGTTTGCACATAACTTCCAATGCAACCATAGGCCCTATAGTGCAAGCATCTGTTCATAATGTGCCCGTTCATTTGTTCATGGACTCTGGTGCGCAAGTCAATATTATCAGGTCTAGTTTGTTTAGGGATAAGCAGTTACGACATGTCCTCGTACAACCGACTCATGTGTCCTCCCTTAGTAGAGTAGCTGGTTCTCACCTGCGTGTCCGAGGTCGGACTTCCCTAACTTTTTCTATCCAAGGTAGAGACTTCACTGCTTCCTTCCTTGTTGTCGACCAGATTACTTTCCCTGGTGACCTTCTACTGGGATTTGCTTCCATGCGACTTACGCATTGTGCTCGACCCTTATCGATGGCATGCCCAAATTGATGACTTGATCATACCATTTGGGGTTACCAGCTTGGATCCGAGATCTGCCATACTGCCGCAGAGTACGACATTCGAATTAAGTCCTTACAGGCCAGTGCATTTTCCAGTAGCGTACCCAGGCGGTCAGGCACTGATGATCCTGTCACTCCTGTCTGTGTTCCTGCAACTTCAGACTTGCAAGATAGTGTCCAGTTACCTCAAGTGTCCGAGGACGCTCTGACTACCTTGAGTGCTGAGCCTATCCCTGCAATGTCTGCTAGTTCAAGTAGTAGTTTCTCCACAGGGGACACCTTGTCAGAAAACGATTACTTGCAACTAGTAATGCCATCTCTTGTTGATGTCACATGCCGTCTGCAGAAAGACGTTTCTGTCACAGTTAGTGCCCTCACTAGAGTGTCTGTTGTTGTTCCTAGTGTTCCAGATGATAACATCCTAGTTGACAGTGATTCCTGCAAAGTAAAAGGTCTATTTGTTGAACCATCCTTACATGTTGTAAGAGAGAGTAAGATCCATTTCTTCCTAGCTAACACTTCTGGTCACAGTGTTCGTCTCAGAGCAAATACCAATCTTGTTGACCTTGTTCACTATCCTTACCCTGTTCAGGTAGAGGATGAGTTGTCACCTGACCAGTGGGTCGGTGCTATTTCTACCGGGGAGACCTCATCCACTTCACTGGATCAATCTGTTCCACCAGTTGAGGAGAAAGACTTAGCTCCCACTGACTTCCTAGATGAAGTCAAGCATTTGTTGACTCTGTTGAACAAACGCCATAAAGCCATTGCCTTACCAGGTGAGAAGATGGGTATAACGAACTTATTGTCCCATCGTATTCCACTTGAACGTGGTACTAGACCTATCTACATACCTGCGTACAGAATGCCTCATTCACAAGTTGCTGTGGCAGAAGAATTGATCAATCAAATGCTTGATGATGGAGTTATTGCACCTAGCAATTCACCTTGGAATGCGCCCTTGATCCTAGTACCTAAGAAGGATGGCACTTGGCGCCCAGTGATTAACTTTAGGAAGTTAAATGCGAAAACTATCCCAGATCGCTTCCCACTCCCTGTACTGGGTGATCTTTTACGTAACATCGGAGATAACAAAGTCTTTTCAACCCTGGACTTGTTACAAGGGTTTTGGCAAGTCCCTCTTCACGAGGACAGCCAAGAGCTAACTGCATTCTCCGCTCCTACAGGTCATTACCACTTCCTCCATATGACGTTTGGATTACGATCCTCCCCTATCATGTTCTCAAGGCTCATAACTAATATCTTTAGAGGTCTCATAGGTAATGCACTTATGGTGTACTTAGATGACGTAATCGTCATGTCTAAAGACGTGGACACACACTTGAAAAGACTTGATGTAGTACTTGGTAAGCTTGAAGAAGCCAATTTAAAGATCAAACTGTCTAAATGTCAATTTTTCAGATCAGAAATTAAGTTTCTTGGTCACGTAGTCACTCCTAGAGGGGTTACGACTGACCAAAGTAAAGTAACTGCAGTACTAAATTTTCCAACTCCCAAAACTGCTGATGCCGTAAGATCCTTTGTGGGCTTAGCAGGTTTTTATAGATCTTTCATTGCCAATTTTTCTTCCATAGCTGCTCCTCTGAGTTGCTTAAGAAAGATGCTCCTTTTGTTTGGACCTTCTGTCAAGAAAGAGCATTCCAAACTCTAAAAGAAAAGCTAACATCTGCTCCAATTTTGAAATTTTCAGATTTTTCTAAGCCCTTTTGTCTGACAACTGATGCATAGGTGCCGTACTAGCTCAGAAGACTCATGGCAAGTACAACGCAGTTGCATTTGCTAGCCGAGTCCTTACGAAGGCTGAACATAATTATACAGTAACTGAGCAAGAAGCTTTAGCAATAGTATGGTCTTCAAAGCACTTCTGAGACATTATTTATAAGTACTCTGTTCATGTCTTGACAGACCACGCTCCACTGTCAGTAGTAATACCAGTTCCTAGTAACCAGTTACCAGTAACCAGTGTACCAGTAGATGACTCACTACCAACCGTCTGTGTGAATCATTGACTGTATTCATATTGCTGCTGACAATAGCAGGATTTCAAACACCCATCACCAGTAGGCACTTTGAGAGTCAGTCGAA
>NC_091332.1:27512749-27637749 GCF_038502225.1 Cherax quadricarinatus
TATATATATATATATATATATATATATATATATATATATATATATATATATATATATATATATATATATATATATATGTAAAACTGGTCAATTAGCAAGATCTCATTTAAAATTAAGTCCTTTCTAAAATTTTCTCTTATACGTTTAAAGATATATTTTTTCATTAATGTTAATGTAAAAAAATTTAATTTTGCACCAAAAAAATCTTAGAAAACTTACACAACCTTATTATAACAAGAGCAATTTATTTTAGCTTAACACAGTGAAATACATTTTTTTCGTTAGGTTAAGAATGATTTTGGCGACATTATTGCATACACAAATTTTCACTTGTCCTATATGGCAAGATGAGCTTTGCTACTTAAGCCAAGATAGCAAGTTCTGCCTATTCGGCACGACATATATATATATATATATATATATATATATATATATATATATATATATATATAAGTAGTATCAGTTATCAGTACCAGTAGTGTCAGTAATATGACCGTTACTGATTCACTGCTGCGTGAATCACTCACTGTTATTCACTGACCATTACTGTTGACCTAGTATGTTTTGAATGTCGTTCTCTCTCCGAGGCACTGAGCAAGCCAGTTCAAGTTAGGACAGACGGCAGGTCAGGCATGGCGCTCCTCATATATTCCATCAAATATACTAGAACATCCAACATGAGTGTTTATTACCTAATCCATGTTTTAAACCCCCCCACGTCAAATGGTGGCAGCATTGTGGGCCTGGATTTACAGGCCCAGTGGCCTGGTGGCTAAAGCTCCCGCTTCACACACAGAGGACCCGGGTTCGATTCCCGGCGGGTCGAAACATTTCGACACGTTTCCTTACATCTGTTGTCCTGTTCACCTAGCAGCAAATAGGTACCTGGGTGTTAGTCGACTGGTGTGGGTTGCATCCTGGGGGACAAGATTAAGGACCCCAATGGAAATAAGTTAGACAGTCCTCGATGACGCACTGACTTTCTTGGGTTATCCTGGGTTGCTAACCCTCCAGGGTTAAAAATCCGAACGAAATCTTATCTTATCTTATCTTAATAAGCCAGGTCAGTGGGTGCCGTGGTACCCACCAGCCCACTGTCTCTGCCTTCAACCACCCCACCACCCGGCATTGCCAGCCTGCGGAGCCAGTTCCTACAGCCGTTTCCAAAGCTTATGACTAGTGCGCTTTATTTGCTTTAACTTTTGAGGAGTCAATCGGAGTTTTGCAATTAAGCCAGCCAGTTAGCCAGTCTGTGGGAGAGAGTGCCAATCGCCATTATGCCTGTCTCAGTCAGTCATCCAGCCTGCCTCCTGTCATCAACCTGCTCCTTCCTACTGTGTGCATCGTTACACGTCTTTCAGTCGGCGATTCTTGAGGGTTAAGCCAGAAAGACAACCCAGCTTCCTAACCCAGCTGAGAGAAGTAAGCCACGGAAGTTCCTCTTTGAAGTATTGTCTCCAATATCGCTTTGTGCTACCAGTTGGATGCTGGTAAGAGTGTTCTTCACCATCCCTGTGGCATATTGTGGCTTAAGCCACCTGGGTTTTCTCATGAGTGGTGAGATTTAGTGGGCTGGTGGGCACATGGGACGAGAAAGGCTGTTCCGTCTGCTTCCACCACCACCCACCACTCACCCACCACTAAGCCTAATATACTGTGGCATTTTTCACGTTCTTATTACCACTTACACATTGAGTCAAGAGCTGTATTTCACCTGTGTTTCTCCTGTGCACCACCTTTAGAAAGCCTAAGTGTGTGAGTCTTTGGAAAGTGCATTTCTTCGTGTTGACGAGTATGAGTGGGAAGTTGTCAACCTTTTACGTAACATCGGAGATAAAAGTCTTTTCGACCCTGGCCTTGTTACAAGGGTTTTGGAAAATCCCTCTTCACGAGGACAGCCAAGAGCTAACCATATTTTCCATTTTCCAGGTCATTATGACTTCCTCTGTATGGCCTTTGGGTTACAATCTTCTCCCATCACATTTTCAAGGCTCATGACTAATATCTTTAGAGGCCTCATAGGTAATGTACTTATGGTGTACTTAGAGGACATAATTGTGCATATCCATGTCTGAAGACATGGATACGCACTTGAAAAGACTTGATATAGTACTTGCTAAGCTTGAAGAAGCCAATTTAAAGATCAAACTGTCTAAATGTCAATTTTTTCAGATCAGAAATCAAGTTTCTTGATCACATAGTCACTCCTAGATGCTGTAAGATCCTTTGTGGGCTTAGCAGGTTTTTATAGATCTTTCAGTGCCAATTTTTCTTCCATAGCAGCTCTTCTAACTGAGCTGCTTAAGAAAGATGCTCCTTTCGTTTGGACCTTCCATCAAGAAAGAGCATTCCAAAATCTAAAAGAAATGCTAATATCTGTTCCAATTTTGAAATTTCCAGATTTTTCTAAGCCCTTCTATCTGACAACTGATGCTAGTTCAATTGGCATAGGTGCCATACTAGCTTAGAAGACTGATGATAAGTACAACGCAGTTGCATTTGCTAGCTGAGTCCTTATGAAGGCTGAATGTAATTATACAGTAACTGAACAAGAAGCTTTAGCAATAGTACGGCCTTCAAAGCACTTCCGAGATATTTATCAGTACTCTGTTCATGTCTTGACAGACCATGCTCCACTGACACCTTTATTCCAGAATAAACATCCCACTTGAAGGTTAGCCAGATGGGTCTTGAATCTCCAAGAGTTCAATCCTACTTTTGAACACTTACCTGGCAAGTCAAATGTAGTTACAGATGCTTTATCGCAACATGCTAGTATAACTGCATACCCTCCATTTAGTGCAGAGGACGTAAAGAATGCTCAAAGAACGGATCCCATGTGGTCAGGTGTGATTCGATTCCTGCTCCAGGAAGATCTTATTCTGACTGTGAAGCCATCAGCACCCATCAGTGACTTTGTCATGAACTAAGAATTACTGTATTGCACAGCCGAGCTGGGTACTCCTAGCAGATGAGTATACCAGTTAGTAATTCCACAGTCACTAGTGAATGTAGCCTTACAACTAGTTCACGATGTACTAGGTGTTGCGCACCCTGGTATGGATCGTTCAGTAAAACAAGCCAGATTGAAATACTTTTGGCCTCGAATGGCAACTGATATTTCTGAGTATGTTAAGAAATGTAGTGTCTGCATGCAACACAAAGGTAATGTTAATGGTCCTAATCCAATCCAGGTGTATCGAACTACAAGCGAACCATGGGAAAGAGTTGTGTTCTAACACACTAATTTCCAATGTTTCCTCCAGGGCAACAAACATCTGTGTGTTATGGAAGATCATTTCGCCAGGTATTGTGAGGTAGTTCCTATTGCAGATAAGACTGCTGAGACAGTAACTAAAGTGTTTAAAGAACGCATCATCCACAGGCATAGGAGTCCTAAATCCCTAGTAACCGATAATGGAGATGAATTCTGTAATGAGATTCTTGAAAATTTGAGTACCTTGTATAAGATCTCTAAATCTACCATTTCTTCTCACCATCCTGCCAGTAATGGGTTAGCGGAATGAACCAACAAGTACTTGATGTCTTGAGAGCCACTATCAACCCCAATAGTGAAACTTGGGATGAAGTTATACTTGCTGTGCAGTGTGCCATAAATTCTGCTTACAATGTTTCTATAGGCGACACTCCACATTATGCATTGTACGGTGTAGATAAGCATTTGCCTTGTGAGTTGTTATATTCTAGCCCAAAACCAAATTGCAACCCTGATAATTTCATAGCAACTCGTACCAGCTTAGCTCAAAGTATTTTTAGAAGAATCCATGAAACACTTCATAAATCAACAGCAGAATTTACGAGAGTGACAAATACTTGAGAAAAGTCGACCAAAATTAAAGTAGGTTTGAGAGTTATGCTGACTAACTTTAACAAAATGTCTGCAATGCCTAAGCTCGATCAAAAGTTTGTTTGTCCTTATCGAGAAGTTGAACATATCAATGGTTAGAGAAATTAGTACTGGTCAGTGTAAAGAACCACATTTAGATCATATGAAGTTAGTATGCGATGCTAATGATGTTCCTACACAGACTAATGTGACTGACAATACTCCTGACTCTGTACCCTCTACCTCCAATACTCAGTCAGATAATCAACCTGAATGTCGTTATTTCCTATGTACGCGACAGATATTGAGAACTCTTCAAGTATCATTTGTAAATACGAATTCAGATTTGCCTCAACCACAGCATGAGTTCGTTAGTGCAACAGAGTTTGATCCTCCCAGAGATGATACCCATTCTGCATATGCAAATCTTACCCTAGGTGAGTTGGGGTTATATATAAATAACCTGTATAGATGATTAATACAGTTTCAAATGTATTTATATTGTCTGCTACAATATCAACTTATTAATATTCAAGAATTTGTTTGTGTGTGTTCACATTCTCTCAGAATTCTGAGACTTAACAGTCTAGATTTGGGTGCACCAAGTCTGCCTTTTCTGTTAAACACTTCTTTCTTTGTACATATCCTTCCTCAGAATCTGTAAATCACATAAATACAGATTGATCGATCAATTTTTTTTATCACATTTATTGTATATTCCCGTCGTTGAGCCTCATTCTATGAATTGTCCTATGTCATACCTTGTAATGCATTACAGTAAGTTGCATTCCATTAACATTCATTCTAATAATATCCTTATGTATGTTATAATGTTCAACGGTTGTGTACCTTGATATTGTTTAGAATCAGCTCAAAGCCGTATGCCTGTTGCCTCTAATTTGTATTAGCTGTATGTAGGGATGCTATACTTTAGCGTCGCCGAGCTCTCAGTCGTGTCGGATACCAGTAGTATCAGTTACCAGTAGTGTTAGTAATATGACCGTTACTGATTCACTTCTGTGTGAATCACTGACTGTTATTCACTGTCTGCTACTGTTGACCTGGTAAATTTTTGAATGCTGCTAACCATCCGAGGCACTCAGCAAGCGAGTTCAAGTAAAGACATTAGGATAGACGGCAAGTCAGGCATAGCACTTTCCATATATCCCATCCAATATACTAGAACATCCAACGTGAGTGTTTACTACCCAATTCATGTTTCTAACCCCAACATGTCATATATATATATATATATATATATATATATATATATATATATATATATATATATATATATATATATATATATATATATATATATATATATATATTATAAAATTATATAGGGGAAGTATCACCTCTATGGCTGGAATGGGGACCCTCATCCTCAGAGAAGACAATAAACGCACCGCAGGGAAAACTCAAGGTTCTCCACGGAGCTGTTTGAATATTTTCTTCTCCTACCACCTCCTATAGATTTTATATTCTATGTGAACATTTATTGATAAACAGAATACATGTGCAGAAAAACACAAACATGAATACAATGGTACAATGAATTAAAGATCACGAATTTCCTCCATCTCCTCCGAAGCTGGACGTGAGCCAAGTATGCAGCAAGCATTTTCCCTCTGGATTGCTATGCTGAGGTGCTGGAACATGAAAGTGGCTGCCCTTGGGTCCCTAGTGGTGTCGATGAGTCTGGAACCCAATTCTTTGAGGAAACGTGTGGCATTTTTTTCCCATGATCCCAAGGTCTCTGATCCCACTGGGACAAATTGATGCTGTTGGCTTATGTCCCTGTACTAGCTGATCTTGTACTCCTCCCTGTGGTCAGCACATCCTCCCTGTCATCCCACACTGTGATGGATATAGGTGTCAGCCAGTGTGGACACACAGGTATAGTCCCATGCTAAGAGCTTGCCATTCTTGCCAAGGATAGATGGTGATCCCGTCGGGGCGGTTTGCTGGGTTGTGGGCATTGTTGGCTGTCAGTGATCGGGGCTCCCTCTCGCCTGGACATCCGGCTGTAACAAGGGTTCTCTATATATATACTCTATATATAATTGTTATACTACTATATATAAATATATATATATATATATATATATATATATATATATATATATATATATATATATATATATATATATATATATATATATATATATAGTATAACAATTGGAACTGACAGTCTTCTGAGAATATTCACAGAACTCAAACTTTCAACTCTCACAATAATCATTAAAAAAAAAAAACATAATTCTCGTGCAAGCAATTATGAACCATGAAGTTTCTCTTTAGTTGATTCTTTCAACGCACCGGCAGTATCCCACCGAGGCAGGGTGACCCAGTAAAGAATAACTAAAGTTTCTCTTTTTAACTTTAGTAATAGATACAGGAGGTGTTACTAGCCTCTTCCTCCCGGCATTTTAGTCGCCTCTTACGACACACATGGCTTACAGAGGAAGAATTCTGTTCCACTCCACATGGAGGAAATAAACAAGAACAAGAACTAGTAAGAAAATAGAAAAAAAACAGAGGTGTGTGTATATATATGCTTCTACATGTCTCAGTAGTAGTAACCAGTTACCAGTAACCAGTGTACCGTTGACTCAACGACCAACCGTCTCTGCCTGAGTCACTGTCTATTCATATTGAGCTGACCTGGCATTATTCAAAGACCCTCTATGGGTACGTGGGCGGCCGGTCAGTTAGTGTTACAAGTGTGAGCAAGGAGATAGGTACGGTTGCAAGGGCTCTCTCCACATATCTGCAATTATACGTAATAACAGCCTACGTGAGTATTTCTTACCTAATCCACGTGTCGAACTCCCACATGATAAATGGTGACAGCGGTGTGGAGCGTGGATTTACGTTTTTAAGGGTAATTCAAGAAGTTAGAAGGCTGTTTGTGAGTAGCGGCAGGGTCAAAGGTGAACCACCCACCACCAGCCACTACCCTCACTCACAACCTTCAGCCTGCAAGCCTGTTGCAGCCGTTTCAAGCTTCCTGGCTTAGTTCGTGTGCTAATTGCTTCAATCTCCGAGGGGTTGACCCGGATTTTGCAATTAAGCCAGTCAGTAAGCCAGACTGTGGAAGTGAACACCAGTCAGCCTATCATCCAGCCTGTCTCCTGTCATCCAACTGCTCCTCCGTGCTTTGTGCATCGTTACATGTCTTCCAGTCAGCCATTCTCATGGGGTAAGCCAGTCAGCCAACCCAGCTTCTAACCCAGCTGAGAGAGAGAAGTAAGCCACGCAGTAAGAAGTAAGCCAAGTTCCTCTGAAGTATTGTCTATATCGCTTTGTGCTCCCTGTTGGATGCTAAGAGTGGTTTTCACCATTCCTGTGGCATAGAGTGGCTTAAGCCACCTTCGTGGGTAGAGAGTGGAGTGCGCGCCAGTGAGTGCCAGCGAGAGTCACACCCACCACCACCACTCTACTCACACCACCCCACCACCACCACCACCAGCCATCCACCCATCTCCCTGTGGCTGTTTGCACCCTTGTACCGGGTCCTAATACTGTTTTGGCTCACATAATTGGTCAAGAGATTGTAGGTGAGCGCCAACGATAAAACCCAATTATGAGAGTTCCCCGAGAACGCGCATTTCTTCCGACAACAGTGTGAATGTAGGAGGCGTCATCACCCGCACCGGACAACCTTCTCCTCATCACTCGTCATCCCGTCTACTACTCCAGACTTCAGTGATAATTTTCTTGAGACATTTTTCTTGCATTTAAAGACATTTGCGTGTGTGAGACATTTATAGTAAATTTCTTGTGTACTCTAAACCTTGTGTTTTCAGTTTTTCTTTGACTCATTATTTTTATAATATTTTTCAGTGTTTTCACTCATCTTATATTTTTTTTATTCAGTGTTTTTCTTTATGCTACTCCTGTCTCTAGTAAGTATTATTGTGTAGTGTACCAGTCAGTCACTCTGTGTGAAGTGATTCAATTTTTTTTATTGTATTCTTTCAGCGTTGTATTCTCCAGTAATTGTCATTGTATTTCATGCAGTGATATTCACCCCAGTATACCAAATTATCCATTTATTTCTATGTGTGTCTTTTTTTCGTATGCCAGCAGTGTCTCATTCCTCTAATTTTTTCGCAGACTGTGTACCATTATTTTTGCCAGCAAATTTTTGTCGTATCAGTCACAGCAAGATTTTGTTGTATCAGTCACATCAGGATTTTGTTGTAAGAATATATTATAATAATGAAGTGTGCCCTGCCACTGTAAGTGTTAACCTACCCGTTTTGTTCCTTTGTTTTATTTTATTCATATTTTTATATTTCTTGAACAAATTCACTCTTGATGAAATTTCAATTACTTTTAACGTAAAGTGTTTTCCTTACTCTGTTTGAGTAAATTGTTTTGTCTAATTTAAAATTAAGAGTTAAAGTGTTCAATCAGTTTTTTTTTCTTCATAATTTTATTTCATTATTTTACCTGAGTTTTCCCAGTGACACTTTATTACTGCAGTGATTATTTCTACACTTTATTTTGTTGCACTTGTTCTGCAGTGAATTATTTTCTTTTATTGATATTTTTATGAATTATATTTTAATTTTGTCTATGCATTCTTAGAAAATACTTAAATTTCCCAGTTAACAATTTAATAATTTTATTTTATACTTTTACATTGATTTAAAATTTAATTAATTAATTTCTTTATTAGCAAGAGTAAAGACAGCTCATTTTGCATTTAATTCAGTCTCCAGTAATATTTTTCCTTGTATATTTCAATGTAAATTTTTCTTGACCAATAGTCCTTCACATTGAGTTGTCCTTTCTCTTGCAAGTGTATCTTAGATATTTTTTTTTATTACTTCTGCAGAATTAGTTGTATATCTTTTATTTCAATTCTAGAATTTTATATCATTTTTATTGTTCATTATTTTTGCCTTATTTGTTCTCGTGCTACTTTGCCATTATGTCTCACATACCGTCAAGTGATACTTTAGTGAATGTCGACACTCAGACCTCTCAGGCTATTGCTGCTCCTGTCATCAGTCCTCACAGTTCCTTACCGACTGACAGACCGACTCAGACACCGAGATATTATAGTTATACTCGTGATTCCCTTGATGCGTTACCTTTATTCAATGGCCATGTACATAGTCTTGAAGCATGGTTTGCAGCCATTCGTTCTCGTGCTAGTGCTCTAGTTGAAGGTCCTCCTTCAGAGGAAAGTCTTATCAGACTTGCTAAAGAAGCTCTTTATCGATCTCCTGCTGCTGTTCACGTTGTTGATCTCCTTGATATGCGAGACTTCAGGAATCTTACTAAGTGGTCACAATATGAGGAACTGATTCGTTCTTTCCTTGTCCCAGTAAAAACAGCTGATCCATATGTCGTTCTTAGGGAACTAGTGAATGCTACACCCATGAGTAATGAATCGTTGAGTGCATTTGCTGTTAGATTAAACAAACTTTTATCATCATTTATCAATGCTGTCCAATCATCATCTTTTCTCCCTGAAGAGGCTAAACCATTTACAGAATCACTTGCTAAAATAGCAGCTTTTGGAGCAATCAAAGAACTAATGCCGCCTGCTTCCGTGTGTGCTTATGAGGCTCATCCTCCAACTGTGACGATGGAACCACTTACAGCCTTAAATCATGTACGTTCCTTGTGCCCCCAGGGTACTTTCCCTTGTATCAAAAGTAATGTCACACATATGCCTCAGTCTGCACCACCTCTTGTTTGCGCCACAGAGACAAATCGTGGTCGTCAACCATCTCAGAGATCACCAAGAACCAGTGTACAGAGTCGTTATACACCTCGTAGTATTCATAGTACATTCAGTAACCATAGTCGGCGGAATTGTTACAACTGTGGTTTCCGTGGCCATATTGCAATTAATTGTCCTGATAGTTACCCTAAGAGACGTCGTACTGATGATGAGTACCCAGATCTTCCCTACTGTACTTATCATAGAATACATGGACATGACACATCTGAGTGCAATGCTTTCTATAACCTTCAGTACTCTAGGTCTTTCTTTGGTCGTTCCAACCGCAGAACCCGTAGAGGAAACAGATATCGTGGTTCTCAAAATAACCAGAATCAGGCTCATTCTTCCAATTCTCAAACTAACCAGAACCAGGCTCGTTCTTCCAATTCGGGGGAATTCGAGCACCCCAGTCAAACCGTCCCATGGTGACAGTAGGTGATAATGAGTACACCATCCCCGTTCACAATTCCTTTGAAGCCTTAAGCAGTCTCGAGAATGACAACCCTGCTGATGATGTTGCTTCACATGTCTCTGACATAGATGATTTTGGGGATGAAGTAGAACAAGTCTTTTCTGATGACAATCCACCTTTTTGTTTGCACATAACTTCCAATGCAACCATAGGCCCTATAGTGCAAGCATCTGTTTATAATGCGCCGGTTCATTTGTTCATGGACTCTGGTGCGCAAGTCAATATTATTAGGTCTAGTTTGTTTAAGGATAAGAAGTTACGACATGTCCTTCTCGTAGAACCGACTCCTGTGTCCTCCCTTAGTGGAGTATCTGGTTCTCACCTGCGTGTCCGAGGTCGGACTTCCCTAACCTTTTCTATCCAAGGTAGAGACTTCACTGCTTCCTTCCTTGTTGTTGACCAGATTACTTTCCCTGGTGACCTTCTACTGGGATTTGCTTCCATGCGAGACTTACGCATTGTGCTCGACCCTTATCGATGGCATGCACAAATTGACGACTTGATCGTTCCATTCTGGGGTTACCAGCTTGGATCAGAAATCTGTTATACTGCTGCAGAGTATGATGTACGGATTAAGTCCTTACAAGCTAATGCATTCTCCAGTAGCGTACCCAAGCGGTCAGGCACTGGTAATTCTGTCACTCCCATCAGTGTTCCACCTATACCTTCAGATTTGCAGGATAGTCCGATGCCTCAAGTGTCCGAGGACGCTCAGATTGCCTTGAGTGCACAACCTATCCCTGCAATGCCTGCTAGTTCGAGTAGTAGTTTCTCCACAGGGGACGCCTTGTCGGAAAACAATTACTTGCAACTAGTAATGCCATCTCTTGTTGATGTCACATGCCGTCTGCAGAAAGACGTTTCTGTTGCGGCTAGTGCTCTCACTAGAGTGTCTTTTGTTGTTCCTAGTGTTCCAGATGGTGATAACGTCCTAGTTGACAGTGATTCCTGCAAAGTAAAAGGTCTATTTGTTGAACCATCCTTACATGTTGTAAGAGATAGTAAGATCCATTTCTACCTGGCCAACACTTCTGGTCACAGTGTTCGCCTCAGAGCAAATACCAATCTTGTTGACCTTGTTCACTATCCTTACCCTGTTCAGGTAGAGGATGAGTTGTCACCTGACCAGTGGGTCGGTGCTATTTCTGCCGGGGAGACCTCATCCACTTCACTGGATCAATCTGTTCCACCAGTTGAGGAGAAAGACTTAGCTCCCACTGACTTCCCAGATGAAGTCAAGCGTTTGTTGACTCTGTTGAACAAACGTCGTAAAGCCATTGCTTTACCAGGTGAGAAGATGGGTATAACGAACTTATTGTCCCATCGTATTCCACTTGAACCTGGTACTAGACCTATCTACATACCTGCGTACAGAATGCCTCATTCACAAGTTGCTGTCGCAGAAGAATTGATCAATCAAATGCTTGATGATGGAGTTATTGCACCTAGCAATTCACCTTGGAATGCACCCTTGATACTAGTACCTAAGAAGGATGGTACTTGGCGCCCAGTGATTGACTTTAGGAAGTTAAACGCGAAAACCATTCCAGATCGCTTTCCACTCCCTGTACTGGGTGATCTTTTACGTAATATCGGAGATAAAGTCTTTTCAACCCTGGATTTGTTACAAGGGTTTTGGCAAGTCCCTCTTCACGAGGACAGCCAAGAGCTAACTGCATTCTCCACTCCTACAGGTCATTATCACTTCCTCCGTATGGCATTTGGATTACGATCTTCCCCTATCACGTTCTCAAGGCTCATGACTAATATCTTTAGAGGTCTCATAGGTAATGCACTTATGGTGTACTTAGATGACGTAATCGTCATGTCTAAAGACGTGGATACACACTTGAAAAGACTTGATGTAGTACTTGGTAAGCTTGAAGAAGCCAATTTAAAGATCAAACTGTCTAAATGTCAATTTTTCAGATCAGAAATTAAGTTTCTTGGTCACGTAGTCACTCCTAGAGGGGTAACGACTGACCAAAGTAAAGTAACTGCAGTACTAAATTTTCCAACTCCCAAAACTGCTGATGCCATAAGATCCTTTGTGGGCTTAGCAGGTTTTTATAGATCTTTCATTGCCAATTTTTCTTCCATAGCTGCTCCTCTAACTTAGTTGCTTAAGAAAGATGCTCCTTTTGTTTGGACCTTCCGTCAAGAAAGAGCATTCCAAACTCTAAAAGAAAAGCTAACATCTGCTCCAATTTTGAAATTTCCAGATTTTTCTAAGCCCTTCTATCTGACAACTGATGCTAGTTCAATTGGCATAGGTGCCGTACTAGCTCAGAAGACCGATGGCAAGTACAACGCAGTTGCATTTGCTAGCCGAGTCCTTACGAAGGCTGAACGTAATTATACAGTAACTGAGCAAGAAGCTTTAGCAATAGTATGGTCTTTAAAGCACTTCCGAGACATTATTTATCAGTACTCTGTTCATGTCTTGACAGACCATGCTCCACTGATACCCTTATTCCAGAACAAACAACCTACTGGAAGGTTAGCCAGATGGACCTTGACTATCCAAGAGTTCAATCCCACCTTTGAGCATTTACCTGGCAAGTCAAATGTAGTCGCAGATGCCTTATCGCGACATGTTAGTATAGTAACTGCAGACCCTCCATTTAGTGCTGAAGATGTAAAGAATGCTCAACGAACAGATCCCATGTGGTCTGGTGTGATTCGATTCCTGCTCCAGGAAGATCTTATTCTGAATGTGAAGCCACCAGCACCCATCAGTGACTTTGTCATGAACCAAGAATTACTGTATCGAACAGCCGAGTTGGGTACTCCTAGCAGAAGAGTATACCAGTTAGTAATTCCACAGTCACTAGTGAATGTAGCCTTACAGCTAGTTCACAATGTACCAGGTGTTGCACACCCTGGTATGGATCGCTCAGTAAAACAAGCCAGATTGAAATACTATTGGCCTTGTATGGCAACTGATATTTCTGAGTATGTTAAGAAATGTAGTGTCTGCATGCAACATAAAGGCAATGCTAATGGTCCTAATCCACTCCAAGTATATCCAACTACTAGCGAACCGTGGGAAAGAGTTGCGCTAGATTTGTTAACTAATTTCCAATGTTCCCTCCAAGGTAACAAACATCTGTGTGTTATGGTAGACCATTTCACCAGATATTGTGAGTTAGTTCCTATTGCAGATAAGACTGCCGAGACAGTAGCTAAAGCGTTTAAAGAACGCATTATCTGCAGGCATACCACTCCTAAGTCCCTAGTAACAGATAATGGAGGTGAATTCTGTAATGAAATTCTTGAAAATTTGTGCACCTTGTACAAGATCTCTAAATCCACCATTGTTCCTCATCATCCTGCCAGCAATGGGTTAGCGGAACGAACCAATAAGAAAGTACTTGATGTCTTGAGAGCCACTATCAATCCCAACAGTGAAACTTGGGATGAAGTTATACCTGATGTGCAGTGTGCTATAAATTCTGCTTATAATGTTTCTATAGGTGACACTCCACATTATGCATTGTATGGTGTAGACAAACGTTTGCCTTATGAGTTGTTATATTCTAATCCGAAACCAAATTACAACCCTGATGATTTCTTAGCAACTCGTACCAGCTTAGCTCAAAGTGTTTTTAGAAGAATCCGTGAAACACTTCATAAATCAACAGCAGAATTTACAAGAGTCGCAAACACTCGAGCAAAGCCATCCAAAATCAAAGTAGGTTCGAGAGTTATGCTGATTAACTTTAACAAAACGTCTGCAATGCCAAAGCTTGATCAAAAGTTTGTTGGTCCTTATCGAGTAGTTGAACATATCACTGGTAATAAGTATAAGGTTAGAGAGATTAGTACTGGTCAGTATAAAGAATCGCATTTAGATCATATGAAGTTTGTATGTGATGATAATGATGTTCCAACCCAGACTAATGTGACAGACTCTGACAATCCTCCTGATCCTGTACTCTCTTCCTCTGATACTCAGTCAGACGATCAACCTGAATGTCATTATTCCCTACGTACACGACAGGTATTGAGAAATCCTCAAGTATCATTTGTAACTTCTAATTCAGATTTGCCTCAAATACAGCATGAGTTAGCCAATGCTACAGAGTTTGATCCTCCCAGAGATGACACCCATTCTGCATATGTCAATCTCACCCTAGCAGAGTTGGGGTTAAATGTAAATAACCTGTATAGATGAATAATTACAGTATCAACTTATCAGTATTCAAGAATTTTTTTTTGTGTTCATGTTCTCTCCGCATTCTGAGAGTTAACAGTCTAGATTTGAGTGCACCGAATCTGCCTTTCTGTTAAACACTCTTTCTTTGTATATATTCCTTCCTCAGAATCCGTAGATCACACGAATACAGATCGATCGATCAAAATTTTTTTTTTATCACTTGTAATCTCAACGTTGAGTTCGTTGTTCATTTGTTGAGTTTTAAGTTGTACTATATTATACCTTGTATTGCATTACAGTTTCAGTTACATAAGCTTCCATTCCAATGTTCTACTTATGTAGGTTATAATGTTTAATTGTTGTGTACTTTGACATTGTATAGAATCAGCCCAAGCCGTATACCTGCCATCTCTAGTTTGTATTAGTTGTATGTCGGGACGACGTACGTTAGCGTCGCCGAGCTCTCAGTAGTAGTAACCAGTTACCAGTAACCAGTGTACCGTTGACTCAACGACCAACCGTCTCTGCCTGAGTCACTGTCTATTCATATTGAGCTGACCTGGCATTATTCAAAGACCCTCTATGGGTACGTGGGCGGCCGGTCAGTTAGTGTTACGAGTGTGAGCAAGGAGATAGGTACGGTTGCAAGGGCTCTCTCCACATATCTGCAATTATACGTAATAACAGCCTACGTGAGTATTTCTTACCTAATCCACGTGTCGAACTCCCACATGATACATGTATGTGTAGTGTGACATAAGTGTAAGTAGAAGTAGCAAGACGTATTGAAATATTGCAAGTTTATGAGACAGAAAAAACACACCAGCAATCCTACCATCATGTGAAACAATAACAGGTATTTCTTTTACACTCACTTGGCAGGACGGTAGTACCTCCCTGGGTGGCTGCTGTCTTCCAACCTACTACCACAGGACGGTAGTACCTCCCTGGGTGGCTGCTGTCTACCAACCTACTACCACAGGACGGTAGTACCTCCCTGGGTGGTTACTGTCTACCAGCCTACTACCACAGGACGGTAGTACCTCCCTTGGTGGTTGCTGTCTACCAACCTACTACCACAGGACGGTAGTACCTCCCTGGGTGGTTGCTGTCTACCAACCTACTACCACAGGACGGTAGTACCTCCCTGGGTGGTTACTATCTACCAGCCTACTACCACAGGACGGTAGTACCTCCCTGGGTGGTTGCTGTCTACCAACCTACTACCACAGGACGGTAGTACCTCCCTGGGTGGTTACTGTCTACCAGCCTACTACCACAGGACGGTAGTACCTCCCTGGGTGGTTGCTGTCTACCAGCCTACTACCACAGGATGGTAGTACCTCCCTGGGTGGCTGCTGTCTACCAACATACTACCACAGGACGGTAGTACCTCCCTGGGTGGTTGCTGTCTACTAACCTACTACAACAGGACGGTAGTACCTCCCTGGGTGGTTACTGTCTACCAGCCTACTACCACAGGACGGTAGTACCTCCCTGGGTGGCTGCTGTCTACCAACCTACTACCACAGGACGGTAGTACCTCCCTGGGTGGCTGCTGTCTACCAACCTACCACCACAGGACGGTAGTACCTCCTTGGGTGGCTGCTGTCTACCAACCTACTACCACAGGACGGTAGTACCTCCCTGGGTGGCTGTCTACCAACCTACTACCACAGGACGGTAGTACCTCCCTGGGTGGCTGCTGTCTACCAACCTACCACCACAGGACGGTAGTACCTCCCTGGGTGGCTGCTGTCTACCAACCTACCACCACAGGACGGTAGTACCTCCCTGGGTGGCTGCTGTCTACCAACCTACCACCACAGGACGGTAGTACCTCCCTGGGTGGCTGCTGTCTACCAACCTACTACCACAGGACGGTAGTACCTCCCTGGGTGGCTGCTGTCTACCAACCTACCACCACAGGACGGTAGTACCTCCCTGGGTGGCTGCTGTCTACCAACCTACCACCACAGGACGGTAGTACCTCCCTGGGTGGCTGCTGTCTACCAACCTACCACCACAGGACGGTAGTACCTCCCTGGGTGGCTGCTGTCTACCAACCTACCACCACAGGACGGTAGTACCTCCCTGGGTGGCTGCTGTCTACCAACCTACCACCACAGGACGGTAGTACCTCCCTGGGTGGCTGCTGTCTACCAACCTACCACCACAGGACGGTAGTACCTCCCTGGGTGGCTGCTGTCTACCAACCTACTACCACAGGACGGTAGTACCTCCCTGGGTGGCTGCTGTCTACCAACCTACTACCACAGGACGGTAGTACCTCCCTGGGTGGCTGCTGTCTACCAACCTACCACCACAGGACGGTAGTACCTCCCTGGGTGGCTGCTGTCTACCAACCTACCACCACAGGACGGTAGTACCTCCCTGGGTGGCTGCTGTCTACCAACCTACTACCACAGGACGGTAGTACCTCCCTGGGTGGCTGCTGTCTACCAACCTACCACCACAGGACGGTAGTACCTCCCTGGGTGGCTGCTGTCTACCAACCTACCACCACAGAACGGTAGTACCTCCCTGGGTGGCTGCTGTCTACCAACCTACCACCACAGAACGGTAGTACCTCCCTGGGTGGCTGCTGTCTACCAACCTACTACCTTTAGATATCGAGATCAAACAGCGGCGCACCTTGAATAATGTCAGTCTAGACTTCACAACGTGGAGTTTGGAGAAAGTTATCTATTTTTTGTATTATTTTTCAATGTGTGCGATGCAGCTGAGGTGGTAAAGGAAGTCTTTGTTTTTTTTCACATAAACTACGGATGTTTAATAGCCCAGGATAACCCGAGAAGTGTGGCAATGGCTTGTTTGTTATTAAGAGAATGAAAGTGTTGGTGACGTAGGTTTTTCTCAGTCCTTCTCTGCTTCAGCAACCACTGTTGTACCAGTGTTGGGTATTGTTGATTCAGAAGCCAGTGCTGTACTAGTGTTGGGTATTAATGATTCAGAAACCACTGTTGTACCAGTGTTGGGTATTAATGATTCAGCAACCACTGTTGTACCAGTGTTGGGTATTATTGATTCAAAAACTGCTGTTGTGCCAGTACCAGTGCTGGGTATTATTGGTTAACCAACCACTGTTGTACCAGTGTTGGGTATTATTGGTTCAAAAACCACTCTTGTAACAGTGTTGAGTGTTAATGATTATGTAACCACGTAATCAACCCTTGTTGGATAGATGTGTTGTAAAATAGTGTGACATCTGGTAATATGGACTCAAACAACGGAAATACTTAAGCATGGCCAGACGTAACAAGTGTACTGCAAGGGTCACTTCTCGGGCCGCTTCTCTTCTTGATATAATAAATTGCACTGATAATGACTAGTGCTGCACAGTATCAACACGTAAGCCAGTGGAAGGTCTCGGTCATATATCATAAGCTCCAGCTGTGTGTCATCTTATGACTAAGACTTGCGTCAGGAAACACTTGTCCTGTTTCCTCACAAACCAAACAAACCAAGTATCAACATTCTCCAGCGACACAACACTAGGGAACAAGTCTATAAAACTACTTGTGTTTTAAAGTTACTATAAGTAAGTCACTTACAACACTACTACAATATTAAAGTGGCAATACTATTGGTATCAATATTTCGGTAGTATCATGATGTAAAAGTTAAATCATCACATTATCAAATATTTCAACCAGATTAATATGACAATGTTGTTTGTAAATGAAAAATAACTTTATCGTTTATAAAGGCAGAATAATACATATTGGAAATACGTGTTAAGTTACTTTATGATCACCAGAGATGTAACGTAAGACAGTGGTAGTCCAACCCACTCTCACACAGCTTCGGTTTATACAGTTATTGACGGCGACACTTAAATGTTAACGTTGGCATTTATTGTGACATGAGACAGATGATACAGCGACAGTGACAAGAAAAGAAAGTGAATGTCGGGATATTATTGTGAGGTTTTCTTAGGGTTTTTTTCTGAATGAAATTGGATACATTAGCGATGTGCTGCTACCTGATTTTTTATGACAGTTACATAGTGGGAACAAAATTTAGCTACGTTTTCCCTGTCATATTTGATCCCACATGTAATGTTTCACATGTAATCGTAGTGTTGATATCTGTAAATCACAGCTGCCAGATTTCAGTAGTGCATTGATGATTATCACGCAACATAACAGTGATGATTATCACGCAGCATAACAGTGATGATTATCACGCAGGATAACAGTGATGATTATCACGCAGCATAACAGTGATGATTATCACGCAGCATAACACTGAGGATTATCACGCAGCATAACAGTGATGATTATCACGCAGCATAACAGTGATGATTATCACGCAGCATAACAGTGATGATTATCACGCAGGATAACAGTGATGATTATCACGCAGCATAACAGTGATGATTATCACGCAGCATAACAGTGATGATTATCACGCAGCATAACAGTGATGATTATCACGCAGCATAACAGTGATGATTATCACGCAGCATAACAGTGATGATTATCACGCAGCATAACAGTGATGATTATCACGCAGCATAACAGTGATGATTATCACGCAGCATAACAGTGATGATTATCACGCAGCATAACAGTGATGATTATCACGCAGGATAACAGTGATGATTATCACGCAGCATAACAGTGATGATTATCACGCAGGATAACACTGAGGATTATCACGCAGCATAACAGTGATGATTATCACGCAGGATAACACTGAGGATTATCACGCAGCATAACATTGATAAAGAGCTCAACAACTAAAGGGGAGTTTTAGAGTTCCATTGCAATAGGGATGAAGTTGCTATTACTTAGGAATTTACCACGCCTCTAGATATTTGGAATGGGATTTCTTATAAGGATATATTCCCAAAATAAAGTGAGGTAACAAGTAATATACAGAAGAGAGAAGTAAATAAAGGAATGGGGGAAAGTGGAAAGGAGAGAAATTAGATTGCAAAATATTTCAAAGTATAAATACATACATTAACATATAGCAATGTATATTCATTGATGCACTAGCCAGCCTTAAGACACCATAAAACAAAATTATATGCCTAAGAATACATGCCTGTACTAGCCTGGCGACAACCAGCATGAACATCTCCACACACAGTCTCCCCTCAAGGGAAGTTCCTTGGTGCTGGTGAGAGGTTCTTGATCTAGGGAATTGGATCTGTGCTCCAGTTCCCTGAATTGAGCCTGAATGCCTTCCCCCCCCCCCTCCCAGGAACTATACAATCCCTACGGGTTTAGCTCTCTCCATATTAATAATAACTGACACAAAGTCTTCTTCCCTTGTACTAAGCATCACTTGGTAAATGAAAGCTGACCTAAGCTGGGCAAAGCTTAACAGCATTAATGAACATTAACTTAACAGAGAGATCAAATCGCTACGACACACACACGCACACACAAAGGAGATATTACTCGACCCCTGCAACCACAATTAGGTGAGGTGAGTACACACACACACACACACACACACACACACACACACACACACAACCAAATAACTGCTGCAGCATATGGGCGCCTAGCAAACCTCAGAACAGCATTCCGACATCTTAATAAGGAATCATTCAGGACCCTGTACACCGTGTACGTTAGGCCCATATTGGAGTATGCGGCACCAGTTTGGAACCCACACCTAGCCAAGCACGTAAAGAAACTAGAGAAAGTGCAAAGGTTTGCAACAAGACTAGTCCCAGAGCTAAGAGGTATGTCCTACGAGGAGAGGTTAAGGAAAATCAACCTGACGACACTGGAGGACAGGAGGGATAGGGGGGACATGATAACGACATACAAAATACTGAGAGGAATTGACAAGGTGGACAAAGACAGGATGTTCCAGAGATGGGACACAGCAACAAGGGGACACAGTTGGAAGTTGAAAACACAGATGAATCACAGGGATGTTAGGAAGTATTTCTTCAGCCACAGAGTAGTTAGGAAGTGGAATAGTTTGGGAAGCGATGTAGTGGAGGCAGGATACAAACATAGCTTTAAGCAGAGGTATGATAAAGCTCACGGTTCAGGGAGAGTGACCTAGTAGCGACCAGTGAAGAGGCGGGGCCAGGAGCTTGGACTCGACCCCTGCAACCTCAACTGGGTGACTACAACTGGGTGAGTACACACACACACACACACACACACACACAAACACACACACACACACACACACACACACACACACACACACACACACACACACACGCATCTGCCTCAAAGGCAGTGGGACCAGACGACATCTCCCCGTGGGTCCTTAGAGAGGGAGCAGAGATGATGTGTGTTCCACTAACAAAAATCTTCAGCACATCCATTGAAACTGAAGTGAGTATGTCATCATCCTGGTTGATCAGGTCCTGAACCACTATGAGGCCTGCTGAAGTGCAGTTAAGGTTTCGGCATTCAGGTGTGTGAAGGTGCAGAAGACAAGGCTAGGTCGTTCACATGATGCAGAAGACAAGGCTATGTCGTTCACGTGAAGGTGCAGAAGACAAGGCTAGGTCGTTCACATGAAGGTGCAGAAGACAAGCTAGGTCGTTCAGATGAAGATGCAGAAGACAACTCTATGTCGTTCACATGATGCAGAAGACAAGGCTATGTCGTTCACATGATGTAGAAGACAAGGCTATGTCGTTCACATGATGCAGAAGACAACGCTATGTCGTTCACATGACGCAGAAGACAACGCTATGTCGTTCACATGATGCAGAAGACAAGGCTATGTCGTTCACATGATGCAGAAGACAAAGCTATGTCGTTCACATGATGCAGAAGACAAAGCTATGTCGTTCACATGATGCAGAAGACAAGGCTATGTCGTTCACATGAAGGTGCAGAAGACAAAGCTATGTCGTTCACATGAAGGTGCAGAAGACAAGGCTATGTCGCTCACATGAAGGTGCAGAAGACAAGGCTAGGTCGTTCACATAAAGGTGCAGAAGACAAGGCTAGGTCATTCAGATGAAGATGCAGAAGACAACTCTATGTCGTTCACATGATGCAGAAGACAAGGCTATGTCGTTCACATGATGCAGAAGACAAGGCTATGTCGTTCACATGATGCAGAAGACAACGCTATGTCGTTCACATGATGCAGAAGACAAGGCTATGTCGTTCACATGAAGGTGCAGAAGACAAAGCTATGTCGTTCACATGATGCAGAAGACAAGGCTATGTCGTTCACATGAAGGTGCAGAAGACAAGGCTATGTCGCTCACATGAAGGTGCAGAAGACAAGGCTAGGTCGTTCACATGATGCAGAAGACAACGCTATGTCGTTCACATGATGCAGAAGACAAAGCTATGTCGTTCACATGATGCAGAAGACAAGGCTAGGTCGTTCACATGAAGGTGCAGAAGACAAAGCTAGGTCGTTCAGATGAAGGTGCAGAAGACAAGGCTAAGTCGTTCACATGATGCAGAAGACAAGGCTAGGTCGTTCACATGAAGATTCAGAAGACAAGGCTAGGTCGTTCACATGAAGATTCAGAAAACAAGGTTAGGTCGTTCACATGATGCAGAAGACAAGGCTAGGCCGTTCACATGATGTAGAAGACAAGGCTAGGCCGTTCACATGATGTAGAAGACAAGGCTAGGTCGTTCACATGATGCAGAAGACAAGGCTAGGTCGTTCACATGATGCAGAAGACAAGGCTAGGTCGTTCACATGATGTAGAAGACAAGGCTAGGTCGTTCACATGATGTAGAAGACAAGGCTAGGTCGTTCACATGATGCAGAAGACAAGGCTAGGTCGTTCACATGATGCAGAAGACAAGGCTAGGTCGTTCACATGATGCAGAAGACAAGGCTAGGTCGTTCACATGATGTAGAAGACAAGGCTAGGTCGTTCACATGATGCAGAAGACAAGGCTAGGTCGTTCACATGATGCAGAAGACAAGGCTAGGTCGTTCACATGAAGATTCAGAAAACAAGGTTAGGTCGTTCACATGATGCAGAAGACAAGGCTAGGTCGTTCACATGATGCAGAAGACAAGGCTAGGTCGTTCACATGATGTAGAAGACAAGGCTAGGTCGTTCACATGATGCAGAAGACAAGGCTAGGTCGTTCACATGAAGATTCAGAAAACAAGGCTAGGTCGTTCACATGATGCAGAAGACAAGGCTAGGTCGTTCACATGATGTAGAAGACAAGGCTAGGTCGTTCACATGATGCAGAAGACAAGGCTAGGTCGTTCACATGATGCAGAAGACAAGGCTAGGTCGTTCACATGAAGATTCAGAAAACAAGGTTAGGTCGTTCACATGATGCAGAAGACAAGGCTAGGTCGTTCACATGATGCAGAAGACAAGGCTAGGTCGTTCACATGATGTAGAAGACAAGGCTAGGTCGTTCACATGATGCAGAAGACAAGGCTAGGTCGTTCACATGAAGATTCAGAAAACAAGGCTAGGTCGTTCACATGATGCAGAAGACAAGGCTAGGTCGTTCACATGATGCAGAAGACAAGGCTAGGTCGTTCACATGATGTAGAAGACAAGGCTAGGTCGTTCACATGATGCAGAAGACAAGGCTAGGTCGTTCACATGATGCAGAAGACAAGGCTAGGTCGTTCACATGATGCAGGAGACAAGGCTAGGCCGTTCACATGATGTAGAAGACAAGGCTAGGTCGTTCACATGATGCAGAAGACAAGGCTAGGTCGTTCACATGATGCAGAAGACAAGGCTAGGTCGTTCACATGATGCAGAAGACAAGGCTAGGTCGTTCACATGATGCAGAAGACAAGGCTAGGTCGTTCACATGATGCAGAAGACTCCACCAGGGATAACACTCACTATAACATTACAAACACTGATGTAGGAAGTCACTTAAAACACTTTCCTCTGGAGTCCTCTCTTCCTTGGAGAGAGAGAGAGAGAGAGAGAGAGAGAGAGAGAGAGAGAGATGGTTAGCTTCCATGACATTCATCCAAGTTGAACTGCAATAAATTATTCAGCTATCACAAAAGCTTCGAGCATTTCACTATAATTCGTGTCTCCAGTCAACGTCGTGAATCTTCTCCAGGTTAACAACACTAACAGAGACATAATGGTGATCATCTCGTCCTCACACCAAGAATGCTGTTTTATTGGTATAAAGGTTCCCTTAGCCATCACCTAGCCGAATACGTCATGCACTTTATTTTGTCTTATTTGTATTAATAAATGTATAAATATGTTTATGTAAATAATCCTAACTTAATCCAGAATTACTTTTGTTTGTAAACAAAGAACGTTCAAAAATGACGCCGGATAATGGGTAAAAATGTGAACGTTGTAAAAATGTGAACCTTGTAAAAATGTGAACCTTGTAAAAGTGAGAACCTTGTAAAAATGTGAACCTCGTGAAAATGTGAACCTTGTAAAAATGAGAATCTTGTAAAAATGTGAACCTTGTAAAAATGTGAACCTTGTAAAAATGAGAATCTTGTAAAAATGTGAACCTTGTAAAAATGAGAATCTTTTAAAAATGTGAACCTTGTAAAAATGAGAATCTTGTAAAAATGTGAACCTTGTAAAAGTGAGAACCTTGTAAAAATGTGAACCTCGTGAAAATGTGAACCTTGTAAAAATGAGAATCTTGTAAAAATGTGAACCTTGTAAAAATGTGAACCTTGTAAAAATGTGAACCTTGTAAAAATGTGAACCTTGTAAAAATGAGAATCTTGTAAAAATGTGAACCTTGTAAAAATGTGAACCTTGTAAAAATGTGAACCTTGTAAAAATGTGAACCTTGTAAAAATGTGAACCTTGTAAAAATGAGAATCTTGTAAAAATGTGAACCTTGTAAAAATGTGAACCTTGTAAAAATGTGAACCTTGTAAAAATGTGAACCTTGTAAAAATGAGAATCTTGTAAAAATGTGAACCTTGTAAAAATGTGAACCTTGTAAAAATGTGAACCTTGTAAAAATGTGAACCTTGTAAAAATGAGAACTTAAATTACCAGAATCAGTCAAATATAAATTATTTAATCCTTTAACATAGTCACACAGGTAAGAAGAACGATGGTGCAAAATTGACTTGGAGGAGAACAGTCTTTCCCTATTTTTTACAGATGATGGAAAAATAATCACCGAACTCTGGCGGGAGGTCCTTTAAATTTATATTTTATTACAAATGTCTTTGAAGACGGTCAGTGAGAGACGCCAGAGGTGACAAATCAGGTGAGACAAATCAGTGACAGAGTGGGTTTTATTCCTAGTTGAAGAGAGAGACGGGATGTCTCCTTACACTTGCTGCCACTGTTCATCGTCTAATACACAGTTCCTTAGATGTAACTGGGATTTAAAATGTTTCTGTAGTTTCTCTTGTGTTTACATTCAACATCTATCAAACCTGAAGAATTAGACACATGCGCATATAATATCGACAAGGCGAAGAATTAGACAAGTGTGTCCATATGTCTAAATTTTTATCTAGTGGGTATTATGCACCATTCATGTATATCTATCAAACCTGAGGGGTAACCATGGTATGGACAACATGTATGTGTGTTTACAAAAGACAGCCTCGTCCATTAGCAAGCAAGTCCTTCAGCAGTAAAAATAACTCACAGCCAAAAATTAAGATTAATCTTCTTTATTTAGCCACCATCGCTCTGCTGCTGACCTCCTCAATTTGTTTATATATTGCTTCATAAAAAAAATACAAGTCGTTAGTTTTTTAAGTATTTATACAAATAATTTTTAACAGTTTATTCTGTATAGTATATCTCTCATTTATTATTGGAAATCAAAGTCAAAAATTAATCACTGAATTGAAGAAAATAAATTTTGCTTCATTTCACAGAGAGTTTTACCTATAATTTTAAAACCATTGTCGCTGATAAATTTCATTAGACAACCTTAAAGATTTTATGATAATGTTTCATCTTCTACCGAGGCTCAATAATTTCTCCTCCGCTGACTAGTTTTATGAGTTCAGTTTTGTAAGCATCATCTTCATGACTCTGCTCTGGGAAACCTCAAATTTGTCATTATTCTTCCTTAAAAAATGCTGACCAAAGCTGAGCAAAATATTATAGAATATTTGCAATGTAAACTTGTCGAGGCCTGGTCATGGACCGTGCCACGGGGGCGTTGACCCCCGGAACACCTTCCTGGTATACTCCAGGTATACCCTGCTTTATATGAAAAGTAAAACACCGTCGCCTATATTGTTCTACTTTATATGACTAGACCAGTTTCCTCTTCACACCCTGTTTAATCAAGGTTAACACTCGTTTAAAAAATTAACCAACTATATTTTGCATTTAACACCAACAAACGCAATAAACTATTTAAACTATTAAACTATTTGTATCACCTGATGAAGGAAATCATTGAACATAGGATTTAATTTCAATGGTCTGGAATGCTACTCTTTGTTGGATCCTGTCAAACATTTTTGTGGTAATGATGGGATTAACGAGGTGCCTAGGCCTACTACATCCCAACAGGTCTCTGAAAAACGTTCTTGTGTCGTGACATGGTGAGTTCTTAGTATTAGGAATTTATACCTGGGAATACTCTCTTTTGTCTTCGAGTCTGAACAGTGGTGGTGAGGCAGTGATTTCTTCATCATGATCCGAGACGCAACATAGAGTCATCCATGATAGTATAAGCTGGCGGGGGCCAGGTAACGAGGTCAGTGGTGATGGCCAGGTAACAAGGTCAGTGGTGATGGCCAGGTAACAATGTCAGTGGTATTAATCTCACATTAACTACTGTATTACTTGTTCTGTTCACCGTACGAACCACAACCTGGTTGATCGGGCACTGACACTAGGTATCTGTCAAAGGTCTATTACAGTCTTGGACCCCAGACACTTACTGTGTTTTCTCTCGGTGTATTCAAGGCACCCCTGCTTTTCATTGATTGGATGTTGCACCATCTGCCTAGTCTTTTTCTTTCCATAGGAGTCATTTCTGTGTGCAGATTTGGGACTAGTCCCTCTAGGATTTTGTAGGTGTAGATCATGATATTAAGGGACTTCAAAACTCCCAATAATTAAGGTACTTGATAAATGCAGTGAAAGTTCTCTGTACATTCCCTAGATCTGTAGTTCCATTTGCTTTGAATGGAGCTGTTACCATACAGCAGTATTCCAGCGTAGAGAGAACATCATTGGCATGCATCCCTTGTTTTGAAAGTTCTCATTATCCATCCCATCTTTGTCTTAGCAGATGTGATAGTGATACTATTGTGATCCTTGAAAGGAAGATACGCTGATATTATCACTCCCAAGTCTTTCACATTAGTTTTTCTTTCTATTATGTGGTTAGAATTTATTGTATACTTGTATAATTTTTTGTATACTATTGTTTTCTCAAGTTTTCCATAACGGAGTAACTGATTTAGTCTTCACTGAACACCACATTATATTCTGCGGCCCTATTGAAAACTTTATTTATATCCGCTTGGAGATTTACCGTATCTTAATGGATGACACTCATACAGTCTCTAGTATCGTCTGCAAAGGAAGACACTGTTTACATATCTGTGTCAGATATGAGGATGAGGAAAACTGTGGAGGATGAGTACTGTACCTTGTGGAACAGATCTTTCCACTGTGGCTGCCTCTGACTTAACTCTGTTTACTATTATTATCTGTATTTTATTGGTTAGAAAGTTAAAGATCCATCTGCCCACTTTTCCCGTTATTCCTTTAGCACGCATTTTGTGTGCTATTACACTGTGATCGCACTTGCTGAAGGCTTTTGCAAAGTCTGTGTATACAACTACATCTACATTCAATTTATCTTCCAGTGCATCCAAGACTATGTCATTAACAGCGGGTAGCGATCGTGCTTCTTAGAACCCTTTCAAACATTTTTATAATGTAGGGCGTTAGAGCTATTGGTTTATATTTCTTTGCTATTGCTTTGCCGCCACCTTTATGGAATGGGATTTTATCCAATTAATGTTTCCTTTCTCTAGTAAAACACAAAACTGAGCTCGTCGTGGAACCCTTAAGTGCATTTTGTAATGTTAAAATCATTATCCCACGAAGCAAAATTGACCAGATTTGTTTCTATTTACGAACAAATGTAAATATAAGAATTTTGGTAATAGTTTTATTGAAACCCTTGATCAACTATTATATATTTATACGCGAAATTTGAAACTCTGGTACGTGTAGCAGCAAAGATAAAAAAAAAAAATAATTTCATTCCTATGAGGATTTGTCACTAGTACCATTTCTAGAGTGATTGTATCTGCTCTAGGGAAAATATTTAATAAATTTGGTACTACTGTCCACTGTATAAAAACAACGCAAAAAATCTGTCCTCAGAGCCCATTAGTGTAGTGGAGAGTGTTGAGACTCTGTCATCTGTGATCATCTGGTGGCCTGGTGGCTAAAGCTCTCGCTTCACACTGCAAGGGTCTGGGTCCGATTCCCAGCCAGGGTAGAAACACTGGGCGTGTTTCTTTACAACTGTTGTTTATGTTCACCCATCAGTAAAAATGGGTACCTGGGTGTTAGTGGACTGGTGTGGGTCGCATCCTGGGACACTGACCTAATTTGCAAGAAATGCTCAGCATAACAAGCAGCTTTCTACACAGTAGTATGTTACATGTACTTGTAGTAAATAAAATTATTATTATTATTATTATCTGGTTGCTGTTTTGTTGTGCTGGAAAGTGACGTATTTAGTTGTGTCAGGGAAGTGGATCTTCTGTTCTCTCATTGTACTTTCCTGGGTTTGAGTTTCATTATATTTCTTCTTATAATTATTTCGAATGTAGCATACGTTTTATCTTATTAATTATAAATTAAAGTTCTTCCTCACATCACCAGTTTCTTGCTTTTCTCTCTCTCTCTCTCTCTCTCTCTCTCTCTCTCTCTCTCTCTCTCTCTCTCTCTCTCTCTCTCTCTCTCTCTCTCTCTCTCACCCTCCTTTACTCTGTCCTTTCTTATTACTCATTCTCAATATCATCTCTGCCTCGCCCGCCCACCCACCTACTTTCCATCCCACCTTCCCTCATGCCCAACCACCCTCCCATCTTCCATCACACCCACCCACCCTCCATCACACGCACCCTCCCTCCCGAACCTTCCATCACACCCACCCTCCCTCCCACCTTCCATCACACAAACCCTCCCTCACATGTCACCTCCCTCCACCAATTAATTTGCATATGTAAGGTTAAAAAATACATCACGACAGATTTACATAACCAAAACAATCCTAAAAAATAAAATAAATATAATATGACAGTGAGTGCTGAGAGACGAACGTCGAGAATCACTTTAAAAATATACCGCAGTAAACAGTGGATAATATACTCTCTTTAAGGGTAATATGAACATTGCGTGCAGGAACTGCCACACGCTGCTTAGCTTCACTAAGTCTGTGTAGTTGAAGGGCCTCTTCAGTTTTATTTTTGGACTCTTGAGGAGCAAATGCATGTGACAGGGCTTAACTTGAGAAAGATTGAATATTCATGTCTCCTTCGTGAAACACTAAGCTGTTGTTGCTTGCGTCTGGAACATCACACACACAGAGAGAGAGAGAGAGAGAGAGAGAGAGAGAGAGACTGTAAGTTGTGTGTGTGTGTGTGTACTCACCTAGTTGAGGTTGCAGGGGTCGAGTCCAAGCTCTGTGTGTGTGTGTGTGTGTGTGTGTGTGTGTGTGTGCGTGCATGTGTTTGTGTGCGCACATGTCTCCTTCGTGAAACACTAAACTATTGTTGATCTGTGGTGGAGTATCGTTCTTCGTGGAATATGCCGCCGCCCTCTCACACTGAATTTCTCCTGGATGGTGTCATCTTATGGTACTTGGAAAACTTATTTTAATGCTGAAGACAGTTTGCTTGCGTGTCAGTTAGTCGCCATAAGTGGCAGATACTCACCTGGTCGTGTCAACACAGCTGGTCTCTTCAACACAACTACGCATCAACACAGCTGGTCGCGTCAACACTAAGCAGCAACACAGCTGGTAAGGTTAGTACAACTGGTAGGGTCAACACAATGGGAGCCCAGACTTAGCTTCTTTCTCCACTTCCCAGACCACTTTGATCAGCATCATTACTTCTGGCCTTTATCATATCTACTCTTGAAGCTCTGCATGGAGTTTGCCTCTACCACTGTCTCATCCAAATCATTCCAATTTTCAGCCACTTGTGTGTGTGTGTGTGTGTGTGTGTGTGTGTGTGTGTGTGTGTGTGTGTGTGTGTGTGTGTGTGTGTGTGTGTGTGTGTGTGTGTGTGTGTGTGTGTGTGTGTGTGTGTGTGTGTGTGTGTGTGTGTGTGTGTGTGTGTGTGTGTGTGTGTGTGTGTGTGTGTGTGTGTGTGTGTGTGTGTGTGTCTATATTAAACTGAATCTGCCACTTCTCCGACCACTGCATCAGTCTATTCGGATCTTCCTGTAGCGCTCTAGTTTCCTCGTCAGAATTAAAGAATTAACCCGAAGGCTTATTTTGGTGTCGTCGGGAAATTTGGTTTTGTCGCTGTTTATTCCCTCATCTATGTCGTTTATTTATAATGTGAACAATTAAGGGCCAGACACTGAACCCTGTGGAATACCATTTGTGACGAGACGCTCCCCTGTCTGAATTTCCCCATTTATACAAAATCTCTGTTGCCGATCTGTTAACCATGCTTATATCTAAGAAAAAATTCTCCCATTCCGCGTGCCTCTACTTTCCTCAACAATCACCAACGTGGAACTGTATCAAAATCCTTTCTGAAGTCCATATACACAGTATCATATTCATTACCATGATCTATATCCTCAAAATATCCTAGAAAACAAAGTTAGCATATTAAAAACGCCCCTTTGTAAATCTGTGCTAGGATTTATTGATCAATTTGTTTTTCAAGGTGGCTTCGAATAGCCTCGGCAATTATTGATTCCATCAGTTTCTCCACAATGGAAGTTAGGCTAACTGGTCTATAAATCGAAGCTAAGGACCTCGCTCGCTGAAGGCTGGAGGCAGTTTGCATGATGTGTCTACGGGCAATGGATGGTGTCAATATCATACAAAGGAAATATAGTCTGGAGATAAGGAGATGCGGGGTTACTGAAGGTATTGTCCAGAGGGCTAAAGAAGTGTTGTTGAGGTTGTTGGACATTTAAAGAGGATTGAGCAAAATAAGATGAATTGGAGGATATATAAATCTGTAGTGGAGGGAGGGTGCGGTAGGGTTTCGAAACGTCCTAGGAACATTGGAGGGAGGGGGGTATAGGTGGTTTTGCATGCAAGGGGCTTAGACATTCAAGAGATGTGTGTGTGTGTGTGTGTGTGTGTGTGTGTGTGTGTGTGTGTGTGTGTGTGTGTGTGTGTGTGTGTGTGTGTGTGTGTGTGTGTGTGTGTTAAATATGAGTGAAGACAAGTGGTTTTTATGACTTGACGTGCTGTTTGAGTGTGAGCATTCACAAAAGGACTAAGAGAAACCACTTAGCCGGACTTGACTACTGGATGTGGAAAGTACAGTGTCTGAAGGAAGGGTGGTGGTGCTGCAGTCTGCAATATCGTCGAACCTCTGACAAAACAGTGAGGGAGTAAGTGATGGTGTAAATGTTTCTTCTTTTTCAGATCACCTTCCTCGGTGAGAGATGGCCGGTGTGTTAGAAAAAAAAAAACTCGTCATTCGAGTCAGAAGTACCAGGAATAGGGTCTGTCACAAAAATACTTACGTTCCGGAAGAAAGAATATAAGAATATGAGACAAGTAGACTGGTTCTCTCTGGCCGTTGCCAACACTTCTCATATGATTCAAGAAGACTTCCTTTAGTAATATCCTATTAGTATTATTTTGACGTGGAATTTATTCCCTCCAAGGTGTCTGAGAGCTCAGTATACGAATATATGGGTCAACTTAAGCATTCCAGATTCCTGATTGTGATTCTGTAACATTCCAGTCGTTGGTGCCACTTTACCCTCATTTACGGGAACTATTAAAGGTTATAATTGTCTTTTACAGGTTTTCCGTTGCTATCCGAAAAAAAGAGATGTTCATAGTTCCAAGTCCTATTCTCACTGACATTATTAGCATTATTACTCGGCTTAAGAGGAGAAAGAAATATCTGAAACAGAAGACCCTTACAGATCGTTACACAACGAAGTGTGGGGTGTCTCCTGTCGTGCTATGAAGGAAATATTTCAGAGTTGTATATCAATGTCATTCACTGCCGACAAGATGATGCATTAGATACATGTGCAACATCTGGGTATGTATGGTACTCAGTACCTGCTCTAGACTGAGGGTTTGTTTACCTTATCTTCTACTAGCTGCCGTACTTATTTCTACTTATTTCTTCATATTATGTCCATGTAATGTACTGATAAAGTTACTGGATGGTGAGACGCCTACAAGTAAAGGTACCCAGATGTTGCACATGTGTCTAATTCATCAATATTTCAGAGTTGCATCGTCAAAGTTGGTCCAGTAACGTTTGCCAATCTTTCATAATTAGTCACTGATTTTCTGGTTGGTACTTTAAGCTAGACCGTTCCTCGCCGGGTAACATGCAGCCACCAGAGTTCAGTGGGTACTGAATTTGAGAGACGATTCATTTAACATATATATTCAGTACAATTACCTGACAGAAGAACATAAGGACATGTAAGGCAAAAACTCAGAAGCTATGGTCTCAAGTATAATCATAACCTTAATTTTAAAAGGGGTGGACCGGTAAGCCAGTGGAAGGCCTCGGTCAGATGACCAAACGCTCCAGTGACGGGTCATCATACAACTAAGACCCGCGTCAAGGAAGCACTTGTCCTGTTTCCCGATAAATCCTTTCTAACCTTTGGTCTCAGTATTTTCGTCAGGGATATGAACAAGTTCCCAATATAATGATAATTTATCGATTATCACAAGCATATAATTATTATCTTTCTTTGCGATCAATGGGTCATCAGTAAATCCTTGACCTGGCTTCTTTGTGATAGTATAATGTAAATTAAGGTTTGACTACTAAAGTTAACCTTTATGCTGGAGGCAAGAGATGCATTTTCGTACTTACTCTGTTATCTCTTTTCCATTTTATACTAACATTATTTTATTCTAGCTAATCTGATATTTTAATCTTTTTTTATTCAGTGTGAGGGACACTTGGTACATCACGAAACAGTTTCAAGGTCGCGGGTACCATGGATCTGGAGATGACGAAATGGTGACCAGTTTGACCAAGATGCACTAGTCTGGCTACTTGGTCCAAAACATCTTGATAAATCACTAAAACCCTCACAGGTGATGCAACTCACGGGTTAACATTCTCTTTGGTAATTACTGGTCACAAAATTAGTCTCTACGTTGGGATTACTCAAGATTTTTATATTTAGAAAGAGGTTTGAGCATCGACAAATTCAATATGAGTCAGCAATACATATGTGACTAAATATTGCTTACCAAGAATATGTTAAATTGTCGGGTTGTAGCCAATAATCAGTATAAATTTATATGGCATAAGAACAAATAGTTTCTTAAATGACCTGGAGCCCAAACTAAATCTAAGATCTCTTGAGCAGTTACAGCGAAACTCATTTCAGCTTAGATAAGTAATCTACTATCATAGGCTCTAAGTAGTTTCCTACCATTGGTCTGCTATGACAAGACTGTACTGGCATTAACTTTTCTGTCTAGGTAGTTCTATTCCCTAACTAGTTTAAGGCTAAAGATGTATTTCCTAACATCCATGTGATTCGTCGTCTCTAGCTTGCAGCTGTGGCCTTGTGTACCTGAGACTCGGCTCTCAGACAAACTCGTCCTGTCCACCATGTCAATTCCTCTCGGTTTTTGTACTTCGTCGTGTGTGTGTGTGTGTGTGTATGTGTGTGAGTGTACTCATCTATATGTAGTTGCAAGGGTCGAATAGTAGCTCTTGGACCCACTTCTCAAGTTTTTGCTTACTAGATTCACTCCTAGCCTGCTGGGATCTATCGTACCTGCTTGTAAAACTATGGAGTCTGCCTCGACCAGGTCTTCGTCTTCGTCGAGGGCAAAATACTGAGAAATACTGATGAAGAATTAGACACAAGAGCAATATCTGGTTATCTTTATTGCTGACGTTTAGCCACCCAGATGCTTTATCAATACAAATTCAAGGACATAATTGGAAGACATAGAAATACATACAAATGAGGTAATTAGGACCTCAGCCTCGGGGTTGGTGAAGAGCACAGTAGTAGTGAAGAATCTGAAGCACAGGCATGAAGAGTGACGCTTATATACTGGCGTCAGGTGATGGACTTGTAGCAGACGAAGACATTGTCACAGGTAAGCGGGATTTCCCAGTTGAAGTAGATCATAGCTGAGGGACGGGCCAGTAGTAATTAAGAAGGTTGTGATTCCATGATGTTGTAGTGTCTGACAAGCTATACATGAAGAAATACTTCCTGACATCCTTGTGGCTCATTTGTGAATTTAACTTTAAGCTCTACCCCCAAGTACCTGTTTCCCTCCTCTTGAAGCGCCTGTGCATATCTGCTCATTCAGTTAGTCTGTATATTTTGAATGTTGTTATGTCTCGCTGGCCCTTCTATCCAACTGTGTCCTTAAATTCAATTACGTTAGTGTCTCTTCAAAGCTCACACCCTGAGTTCTAATCTCCTATCAAACCTCTGCACTTTCTCCCGTTTCTTAACTTGCTTCCTCAGGTGCGTGTCATATACTGGTGCTGCGCACTCCAAGAGGGGCCTGACCTACAGTGTGTATTCACCTATTTGTACTCACCTGTTTGTGGTTACAAGGGTCTATTCACTTCTCCTGGCCGAGCCACTTCGCAAGTCGCTACTAGGTTCACTCTCTCACTTCTCCACGAATTTCATCGTACCTCTTCTTAAAGATGTGTGGATCCTACCTTACAAATGTGACCCCTTGTTGCTGTGTCTCATCTCTGGAACATACTGTCCTTATCTACCTTGTCAATTCTTCTTTGCATTTTATATGTCGTTATCTTGTCCCTCCTGTCCTCCAGTGTCGTTAGGTTGATTTCCCTTAAACTCTCCTTAGCTCCGAGACTAGTCTCGTTGCAAACCTTTGCACTTTCTCTAATTTCCTGACGAGCTTGGATAGGTGTGGGTTTCAAACTGGTGCTGCATACTCCAACATGGACCTAACGTACACGGTGAACAGAATCCTGAACAACTCCGTGTGTGTGTGTGTGTGTGTGTGTGTGTGTGTGTGTGTGTGTGTGTGTGTGTGTGTGTGTGTGTGTGTGTGTGTGTGTGTGTGTGTGTGTGTGTGTGAGTGTGTGGGTGTACTCACCTAGTTGTACTCACCTAGTTGTAGTTGCAGGGGTCGATTCACAGCTCCTGGCCCCGCCTCATCACTGGTTGCTACTAGGTCACTCTTCCTGCTGCATGAGCTTTATCATACCTTTTCTTAAAGCTATGTATGGATCCTGCCTCCACTACATCACTTCCCAGACTGTTCCACTTCTTGATAACTCTGTGACTGAAGAAATACTTCCTAACATCCCTGTGATTCATTTGATTTTTCAGCTTCCAACTGTGACCCCTTATTGATGTGTCCCATCTCTGGAACATCCTGTTTCTGTCCACCTTGTCGATTCCTCTCAGTATTTTATGTCGTTATCATATCCCATCTATCTCTCCTGTCCTCCAATTTCGTCAGGTCGATTTCCCTTAACCTCTCCTCGTAGGATATACCCCTTAGCTCCGGGACTAATCTTGTTGCAAACTTTTGCACTTTCTTTAGTTTCTTTACGTGCTTGGATAGGTGTGGGTTCCAGTATGGTGCTCCATACACCAATATAGGCCTAATGTACATAGTGTACAGTCTTGAACGATTCCTTACTGAGGTATCGGAATGCTATTCTTAGGTTTGCCAGGTGTCCATATGCTGCAGCAGTTATCTGGTTGATGTGCGCCTCAGGAGATGTGCTCGGTATTATACTCACCCCAAGATTCTTTTTCTTGAGTGAGGTTTGCAGTCTTTGGCCACCTAGCCTATAATCTGTCTGCAGTCTTCTTTGCCCTTCCCTGATCTTCATGACTTCTCATTTGGCGGGATTAAAATTCGAGGAGCCAGTTGCTGGACCAGACCTGCAGTCTGTCCAGATTCCTCTGTAGTTCTGCATGGTCTTCGTCCGATTTAATTCTCCTCATTAACTTCACATCTGCTAATATGGACACTTCTGAGTCTATCCCTTCCGTCATGTTATTCACATATACCGAAAACAGCCCTGGCCCTAGGATTGACCCCTGTGGAACCCCGCTCGTCACAGGCGCCCGTTCTGACACCTCGTCACATACCATGACTCGTTGTTGCCTCCCGCTCAGGCATTCTCTGATCCATTGCAGTGCCTTTCTTGTTATGCATGCCTGATTCTCTAGCTTTTGCACTAATCTCTTGTGAGGTACTGTGTCGAAGGCCTTCTTGCAGTCCAAGAAGATACAATCTACCCACTTCTCTCATGTCTTACTTTCGTTACCTTGTCATAAAACACCAGTAGGTTTTTGACACAGGATTTGCCTTCCCTGAATCCGTGCTGGTTGTCGTTAATAAACTTGTTCCGTCCTAGGTGCTCCACGACTCTCCTCCTGATAATCTTCTCCATGACTTTGCATACTATACACGTCAATGACACTGGTTTGTAGTTTAATGCCTCATGTCTGTCTCCTTTTTTAAAAACTGGGACTACATTTGCCATCTTCCATACCTCAGGTAGTTGCCCAGTTTCAATGGATGTGTTGAAGATTGTTATCGGAGAGACGTCCGGTCCCACCGCCTTTAAGGCAACAAGGTCACTTAGCAGCGTCTTTACCTTTTCTTCTGTTATGTGTATTTCGTCCAGCACTTGTACCCCCCTATTCTAACTTCCCGGAGTCCTTTCTATCCCCATTGTAAATACTTCTTTAAATATTTAAGTGTGTGTGTGTGTGTGTGTGTGTGTGTGTGTGTGTGTGTGTGTGTGTGTGTGTGTGTGTGTGTGTGTGTGTGTGTGTGTGTGTGTTTTAGTTACGATTGTGTCCTAGGCACATGTCGATTAGACACTAGGCCTGTTGTATATGCGCGCGCGCGCGTGTGTGTGTGTGTGTGTGTGTGTGTGTGTGTGTGTGTGTGTGTGTGTGTGTGTGTGTGTGTGTGTGTGTGTGTGTGTGTGTGTGTACAATTTTAAATAATTTTAAGTGTAAGTAATAAGAATTTATGTCCATGTAATTGCAGTGAAGATTTGCTATTTTAGGAGTAAAGTTCCTCTACTCTCCGTCTCTCTCTTTGAGTCTTTCATAGTTTCTCTCTGTCTCTGTCTCTCTTTCTCTTTCTTTCTGTCTTCCTGCATGTTCTTCTTATTTTTCTTCTTCCACTGCTTCTTGTTTACCTCTCGTCATCTCTGTGTTATGGTCATGAGTGGCGCACCTCGGACACTCACCCCGCTGGTGTGGGCGTCACCACCACCAGCCTCTTCACATCTGTGCCGGCAAAAACTATTGTGGCGTGTTTATGTGTCAGTGGTGCCTCTTACACATTGCCTCCCTCCTTCCATGGTTCACACACTGCCTCTCTCCCTCCATAGTGCACACACTGCTTCTCTCCATAGTGCACACACTGCCTCTCTCCATAGTGCACACACTGCCTCTCTCCATAGTGCACACACTGCCTCTCTCCATAGTGCACATACTGCCTCCTTCCATGGTACACACACTACTTGCCTAATATACTGAATTAACTTCGTCGTCCACCTCTTTGGTTTCCAGTGCATTTATATTCATTCCGTAGTGTAGAGACGAAACAGAATCTAAATATGGCCTTATTTATAATAAGTAGAGCTGTATAATAAACTTTGGACATTTAGTGCTTATACATCTTATTATGTAGATAAATGGTTCAGAGAACCGACAAGTTGATAAATTAGACACATGTGCAACACTTGGGTATCTTTAATGAGGAAACGTTTCGCCACACAGTGACTTCATCAGTCCATACAAAGGAGAATGGTGAAGAACAGGAGGAGTTTGAGGTAATTAGTCCCTCAGCCTGGAGTCGGTGCAATCAGTCCATCAATCTTGAAAAGAATGCAGTATATGTGCAACGAAGTGGCTAACCTTTAGGCATGACCTACATCCACAGTTGGATTGGTCAAACGTGATACCACCTACGACTGCTTCGCCTCACCTGCCTACAGTATACAAGCCACTTCTTCGTACACATGCTGTATTCTTTTCAAGATTGATGGACTGATTACATCGACTCAAGGCTGAGGGACTGAGTACCTCAAACTCTCCCTTTTCTCACCATTCTCCTTTGTATGGACTGAGGAAGCCACTGTGTGGCGAAACGTTTCCTCATAAGAGATATCTAAGTGTTGCACATGTGTCTAATTTATCAAAATCTTATTATAAACAGAAAGAAGGACGTGAGGCTTGAACAATGCTCCTAAAATTAGCAGGTTGAACACTAAATTGCCTAAGCTACCAGGCTTCTAATGGGTTACAGTTGGTGCCTCTGACAGAAACATGTACAAAGTACTATTTCCAAATCTTCACTATTTGAAGCCTGGTTGCTCAGGTGGTAGAGCGTTGGACCTGCTAATTTTTGGACCACGGTTTAAACCTTCTGTCCATCTTTCTCTTTATTCATTTAAAGTCAGTCATTACGGCTTAATCTGAGTTCATCCATATGGAGAAAGACTGAAGTCCCTTAAATTACATTCACTTGTAAGACGAAGAATGAGGGGAGACATGATCGAGGTGTATAAGTGGAGATGGGTAGTAACAAAGGGGATATAAATAAGGTCTTGAGGATATCTCTCCAAGAGAGAACCCGCAATAATGGATTCAAATTAAATTAGTTTAGAATTACTAAGGATATAGGAAAGTATTGGTTTGGAAATAGGGTAGTTGATGAGTGGAGCAGTCTACCTAGTAGGGTTATTGAGGCTATTATTATTATTATAATCAAGGGGAAACGCTAAACCCGGACGATTATACAACGCCTGGGGGGGGGGGATGTGGAAGGCATTCAGGCTTAATTCGGGGAACTGGTGCACAGATCCAATTCCCTAAATCAAGAGCCCCTCACCAACATCAAGGAACCTTCCTTGAGGGGTATTGAGGCTAAATGTTGGATATTTTCAAATTTAGGTTGAATAAACATGAGTGAGAGGGGTTGGATTTGAGTGGGACATGAGCATGAGTAAATAGATTTATCAAATGTTATTGCTTGGGTAGCATTGAAAATGGGTTGGGTAAATATTCTGTTAGTAAATATACTGTCATATTCATATAAATTCAAACAGTCTGTTAGTCTTATTATGGATTCTCAGGTACTACTGTCTTGGCTACAGAATTTTGTTTCTATAATTTACAAGTACATTTCACATCCTGTATGATATTTTTCTTTATAATTTAGTTTATAAGTAACAGGGCTATTTACATTTGGACAAGACTTGGCATAAAATACCGAGAATTTTGAAATACTTCACCTGCGCCGTTAGGATATTTTAATGAGGAAAGGTTTTGCCACGACACTTAGGATATTGTATTAGATGTTTCCGTCATTGTAGTTTTTCGTCACGTTTTCCGACGCTTTGCTTCAAAACTCAGGTAGTTTTAGAATATTAGAAGTGCTTCTGAAGTTTATATTCTACTTTGCTGCACATTATGACTCATACTCGAGCACTTGACATCACAGGATCTGATCTTCTCGAGATCATCTGGTTTCCTTTCCCCTGTGTATTGTCAGTTCTTCTGTTTTTTATATTAGACTGAAAAAAAAACTCCCCTTGAGCGAAACATTTCCTGTACAAGAATGATATACAGTACCGACAAGATGAAAATTAAGACACATGTGCAACATCTGGATATCTTTATTGTAGACGTTTCGCCATCCAGTGGCTTTATCAATACAGATTCTAGGATATAATTTGAAGAGAGTAGAACTATATATATATTTCCATATAAAATAATCTAAATTTGTCGGTATTGTCAAACCGGTATTTATACCAATAATATGACATATACAGTATGAGAGTTGTGAGCAAGAATGGGCCCACGATGGATCCTTGTAGAACGCCAGTCATGACTGGTTCCCTTTCTGATTCCACACCATTTATACAAACTCTACTGTTTATCTGTCGACCATCCTCGACCCTAATACCTTGTGTTGTCACTCTCTTTAACAGTTGTTTGTGTGGGACTCCATCGAGACCCTTACTATACTCTAAACAAATAAAGTGGTTAATTTATTATCAGTAAACTGACAAGAGTTGATTTTAAATGAACGCAACTTCTCCTTAAACTCTGTCATTTGCTTTTGAAACAAATATTTCGAATTTTTCTTAGTTTCCCTTAAAAAATGAATTCCATTATCATCTTGAGCCATTTTTATAGCCTTTTTGAACCTTTTTTTTAATGTGAATATATTGATCTTTCACTGCTCTAGTAAATTACTCTGTTGTTCCCCAAGAGATGATCTGAACTTCAGTTTGTCAATTTGGTTTAAGTTTGACTTGATCTTGTTATTCTGGGCAGTTTGTCCAGTATTTTAGTAAATATCATTTTGGTTGGTCTTTTCTTTAACACTTGTAAGATTGCCTTTGGATAATCATTGGTCAGTTTGTTCCATCCTACTAAATCAATTGTAATCTGCAGAGCAAAAATCTACTGTACCTGGCAGTCATTTAAGTCTCCAGACAAAGATCAATCCAACCTATTAAAGGCAAACACACACACACAGTAGTTTTCCCCCATATATTCCCTTTACCAAGATACGTGGAGTATTTACTGAGTTATGTGATCAGTAGAATAACAGTAATAAACAAGAGAGCGAAGAGCCTCTGATAATAGTTTGTTATACACCTCAAAATAATCTAGAGGATATGAGTGTACACGACCAGTGTTAGTAAACATCTTCAGCTCAGCCAGGTCCCGCTCTCACGTTATTGGATGACTTGAGCTGGGCAACCCAACAGAGCAGTGGGGGCCCCTGAATAACCTGCTCTATTCTAATTGCCCCTTAACTGGTCGAGAGAGCATAACACTGGGTATGTGATGAGCGCCGAATAAATTGTAACTTATTCGGCTCATGCCACAGTTCCTTTCCATATTCGTAGGTTCATATGGTACACCTATTATTAGCTTTCACGTCCTTGAAAACTACCCTACCTCATATTTTGTTGTTTCAATATGTTTGGAATAATATAAACCTTTGTATATAGCCTTCTGCAGGCATGTCCATGCAATTTAGATTCTACCATGTCTCGGTTTTTGATACAAAATTCTGTATTTCCGCTATAACAGTTAACCTTACTGTAGTTTGTTTACCTTAATCCTAGTGCGATGGATATTCGTATACCGTATTGCATTTTTTTTCTGTTCATCGATATTCTTCCTTTAGCCTTGCTGGCTGCAAGAATAATGAGTCCGTCTCATGCTTAGCGACGGAGGATCAAACCTCCACCACTCCCTGCCCTGAATTTCCCACACGGGTTTAGCACTTAGCATAAATATTATATAATTACAATCTTCTGTTCACGTTTGTTTTTCTGTTATTAACTATGTTTTCATCACAACCCAACACATAAGTTTCATTTACTGCATTCGAAAGGTCTATTAACACTCCCGGGTGTAAACTGAGAACACTGCCACCGGGTTACAAGTCGGGAAGATGAATCCAGTGGAAATGCTGTAGATTCTTTCAGAAGAAGAGAACACCAAGACTCTATCCTCACATTATTTTAGGCACCGTATATCTGCTGAGCTTAAACTGACAATAACAGCTCATCCTCCTAAGCAAACACGGGTACTGTCTACCTCAAGACTGTCGGTAAGCGACTGTGAAACTAAAATGTAATCGTAGGGATTTTACTGTCACTTTTCTTCAAGTCTTGTGTGGTTTATTGCTCTCTGTTCACGAATCAAAATACTGACTCACCTTTATGCTTTTTTCTGTTTGTTATAAATCGTTAAGTGATGTTAATCTTACATTGTCTCGCCTAACCTAACTTAACCCAACCTAACCTAACTATCGTAATTTCACCTCACCTAGAGAAAACTCGCCTAATATAATCAACATACGTAGAGAAACTTGGATTAAAAGCAAAAAACCAACGTTGGCGTCAGTGCAGAGTACAACTTGCAGTATGATAGAGTACAACTTACAGTATGATACAGAGTACAGCTTACAGTATGATACAGAGTACAACTTACAGTATGATACAGAGTACAACTTACAGTATGATACAGAGTACAACTTACAGTATGATACAGAGTACAACTTACAGTATGATAACAGAGTACAACTTACAGTATGATACAGAGTACAACTTACACTATGATACAGAGTACAACTTACAGTATGATACAGAGTACAACTTACAGTATGATACAGAGCGCAACTTACAGTATGATAACAGAGTACAACTTACAGTATGATAACAGAGTACAACTTACAGTATGATACAGAGTACAACTTACACTATGATACAGAGTACAACTTACAGTATGATACAGAGTACAACTTACAGTATGATACAGAGTACAACTTACAGTATGATACAGAGTACAACTTACAGTATGATACAGAGTACTTAACTATGATACAGAGTACAACTTACACTATGATACAGAGTACAACTTACAGTATGATACAGAGTACAACTTACACTATGATACAGAGTACAACTTACAGTATGATACAGAGTACAACTTACAGTATGATACAGAGTACAACTTACAGTATGATACAGAGTACAACTTACAGTATGATACAGAGTACAACTTACAGTATGATAACAGAGTACAACTTACAGTATGATACAGAGTACAACTTACACTATGATACAGAGTACAACTTACACTATGATACAGAGTACAACTTACAGTATGATACAGAGTACAACTTACAGTATGATAACAGAGTACAACTTACAGTATGATAACAGAATACAACTTACAGTATGATACAGAGTACAACTTACAGTATGATACAGAGTACAACTTACACTATGATAACAGAGTACAACTTACAGTATGATACAGAGTACAACTTACAGTATGATACAGAGTACAACTTACAGTATGATAACAGAGTACAACTTACAGTATGATACAGAGTACAACTTACAGTATGATACAGAGTACAACTTACAGTATGATAACAGAGTACAACTTACAGTATGATACAGAGTACAACTTACACTATGATACAGAGTACAACTTACACTATGATACAGAGTACAACTTACAGTATGATAACAGAGTACAACTTACAGTATGATACAGAGTACAACTTACAGTATGATACAGAGTACAACTTACACTATGATACAGAGTACAACTTACACTATGATACAGAGTACAACTTACACTATGATACAGAGTACAACTTACACTATGATACAGAGTACAACTTACAGTATGATACAGAGTACAACTTACAGTATGATACAGAGTACAACTTACAGTATGATACAGAGTACAACTTACACTATGATACAGAGTACAACTTACAGTATGATACAGAGTACAACTTACAGTATGATACAGAGTACAACTTACAGTATGATACAGAGTACAACTTACAGTATGATACAGAGTACAACTTACAGTATGATAACAGAGTACAACTTACAGTATGATACAGAGTACAACTTACACTATGATACAGAGTACAACTTACAGTATGATACAGAGTACAACTTACAGTATGATACAGAGTACAACTTACACTATGATACAGAGTACAACTTACAGTATGATACAGAGTACAACTTACAGTATGATACAGAGTACAACTTACACTATGATACAGAGTACAACTTACACTATGATACAGAGTACAACTTACAGTATGATACAGAGTACAACTTACACTATGATACAGAGTACAACTTACACTATGATACAGAGTACAACTTACAGTATGATACAGAGTACAACTTACAGTATGATACAGAGTACAACTTACACTATGATACAGAGTGCAACTTACAGTATGATACAGAGTACAACTTACAGTATGATACAGAGTACAACTTACAGTATGATACAGAGTACAACTTACAGTATGATACAGAGTACAACTTACAGTATGATACAGAGTACAACTTACAGTATGATACAGAGTACAACTTACAGTATGATACAGAGTACAACTTACAGTATGATACAGAGTACAACTTACAGTATGATACAGAGTACAACTTACAGTATGATACAGAGTACAACTCACAGTATGATACAGAGTACAACTCACAGTATCATACAGAGTACAACTTACACTATGATACAGAGTACAACTTACAGTATGATACAGAGTACAACTTACAGTATGATACAGAGTACAACTCACAGTATGATACAGAGTACAACTTACACTATGATACAGAGTACAACTTACAGTATGATACAGAGTACAACTTACAGTATGATACAGAGTACAACTTACACTATGATACAGAGTACAACTCACAGTATGATACAGAGTACAACTTACACTATGATACAGAGTACAACTTACAGTATGATACAGAGTACAACTTACAGTATGATACAGAGTACAACTTACAGTATGATACAGAGTACAACTTACACTATGATACAGAGTACAACTTACACTATGATACAGAGTACAACTTACAGTATGATACAGAGTACAACTTACACTATGATACAGAGTACAACTCACAGTATGATACAGAGTACAACTCACAGTATGATACAGAGTACAACTTACAGTATGATACAGAGTACAACTTACAGTATGATACAGAGTACAACTTACACTATGATACAGAGTACAACTTACAGTATGATACAGAGTACAACTTACAGTATGATACAGAGTACAACTTACACTATGATACAGAGTGCAACTTGCACTAAGATACAGAGTACAACTTACAGTATGATACAGAGTACAACTCACAGTATGATACAGAGTACAACTCACAGTATGATACAGAGTACAACTTACAGTATGATACAGAGTACAACTTACAGTATGATACAGAGTACAACTTACACTATGATACAGAGTACAACTTACAGTATGATACAGAGTACAACTTACAGTATGATACAGAGTACAACTTACAGTATGATACAGAGTACAACTTACACTATGATACAGAGTACAACTTACACTATGATGCAGAGTACAACTTACAGTATGATACAGAGTACAACTTACACTATGATACAGAGTACAACTCACAGTATGATACAGAGTACAACTCACAGTATGATACAGAGTACAACTTACAGTATGATACAGAGTACAACTTACAGTATGATACAGAGTACAACTTACACTATGATACAGAGTACAACTTACAGTATGATACAGAGTACAACTTACAGTATGATACAGAGTACAACTTACAGTATGATACAGAGTACAACTTACACTATGATACAGAGTACAACTTACACTATGATGCAGAGTACAACTTACAGTATGATACAGAGTACAACTTACACTATGATACAGAGTACAACTCACAGTATGATACAGAGTACAACTCACAGTATGATACAGAGTACAACTTACAGTATGATACAGAGTACAACTTACAGTATGATACAGAGTACAACTTACACTATGATACAGAGTACAACTTACAGTATGATACAGAGTACAACTTACAGTATGATACAGAGTACAACTTACAGTATGATACAGAGTACAACTTACACTATGATACAGAGTGCAACTTGCACTAAGATACAGAGTACAACTTACAGTATGATACAGAGTACAACTCACAGTATGATACAGAGTACAACTCACAGTATGATACAGAGTACAACTTACAGTATGATACAGAGTACAACTCACAGTATGATACAGAGTACAACTCACAGTATGATACAGAGTACAACTTACAGTATGATACAGAGTACAACTCACAGTATGATACAGAGTACAACTTACAGTATGATACAGAGTACAACTTACAGTATGATACAGAGTACAACTTACAGTATGATACAGAGTACAACTTACAGTATGATACAGAGTACAACTTACAGTATGATACAGAGTACAACTTACAGTATGATACAGAGTACAACTTGCAGTATGATACAGAGTACAACTTACAGTATGATACAGAGTACAACTTACAGTATGATACAGAGTTCATCTTCAAGTATTAGAGAATGATACAAGTAGAAACTAGCTTGGTAAATCACCAAAATCAGAAATTTGATGTGTTAGCTGTTGAAGAAGAAAAATGAAGATACAAAAGACAATTGGTGAGAAATGTTTATATAGAAGAGTGTCGCTAACGACTCCCAGGGTGATTCATGTCCCACTGAAAAGATCTCGTTGCTCACGAATCATTTGGAGAATGATTAAACTTTAATGAGTTCTGCTGAGGGACAACCAGCAAGATGATGGTTGATGAGTTTTAAAGTCTACTACACCAGTCTTTTCACCACCAGACAAGAATATTTTAATCCCTAAAATAGGAATTAGCGTAAACGCTCAGCGTATCCGCTCTGAGAGAAGCGAATACCTGGAGTATACCTGTAGTGTGTTCCGGTGTCAACGCCCTCGCCACCGGTCCATGACCAGACCTCGCGGTGGATCAGGGCCTGATCAACCAGGCTGATACTGCTGGTCACATGCAAACCGAAGTACGAACCACAGCTCGGTTGGACGGGAACTGACTAGGTGCCTGTCCACCTAATTCTTGAAGACAGACAAGGGTCTATTGGTAATCCATCTTACGTATGCTGGGAGGCAGATGAACCGTCTTTGGCCGCTGACTCCGTGTTGTCTCTTAGCGCCCCTGCGTTTCAGTGGTGGGATGTTGCATTGTCTGCTGAGTATTTTACTTTCGTGGGGGGTGATTTCCGTGTGCATATTTGTCACTAGTCCCTTTAGGATTTTCCAAGTATTTATTATCATGTATCTTTCTCGCCTACGTTCCAAGGAGTACAGGTGAAGGGACTTCAACCGTTCCAGTAATTTAGGTGTTTTATTGTACTTATACGTGCAGTGAAAGTTCTCTGTATATTATCTATGTCTGCCTTGAATATTCTCCGCCTGACTTACAAGGGGCCATTAGTGTATAGCATTATTTCAGCCTAGAGAATGTGAAGAAAATCATTGTTGGCAGTGAGTGCTTCTCACAGCACTGCAGGCAGTGAGTGCTTCTCACAGCACTGCAGGCAGTGAGTGCTTCTCACAGCACTGCAGGCAGTGAGTGCTTCTCACAGCACTGCAGGCAGTGAGTGCTTCTCACAGCACTGCAGGCAGTGAGTGCTTCTCAAAAGCATTGCAGGCAGTGAGTGCTTCTCACAGCACTGCAGGCAGTGAGTGCTTCTCACAGCACTGCAGGCAGTGAGTGCTTCTCAAAAGCATTGCAGGCAGTGAGTGCTTCTCAAAAGCATTGCAGGCAGTGAGTGCTTCTCGCGAACAGTGAAGAGAGTGAGTGCTTCTCACTGCTAGTTTGTCTTAAGTATATAAATAATCTTTATGCTCATAAATCAATTCAACCATGATTTTCTGGTGGGTGCGGGCGGTTACGGGTGGGTGCAGGTGGGTGCGGGCGGAAACGGGTGGGTGCAGGTGGGTGCGGGCGGTAACGGGTGGGTGCAGGTGGGTGCGGGCGGTAACGGGTGGGTGCAGGTGGGTGCGGGCGGTAACGGGTGGGTGCAGGTGGGTGCGGGCGGTAACGGGTGGGTGCAGGTGGGTGCGGCTGCGAATGGGAAAGATCAAGATCAAGAGAGTTTAGGTAAGACCCCATGTGGGGTGAGCTGGGAAGACCCAATGTGGGGTGAGCTGGGAAGACCCCATGTGGGGTGAGCTGGGAAGACCCCCTGTGGGGTGAGTTGGGAAGACCCCATGTGGGGTGAGATGGGAAGACCCCATGTGAGGTGAGCTGGGAAGACCCCATGTGGAGTGAGCTGGGAAGACCCCATGTAGGGGTGAGCTGGGAAGACTCCATGTGGGGTGAGCTGGGAAGACCACATGTGGGGGTGAGCTGGGAATATCCCATGTAGGTTGAGCTGGGAAGACACCATGTGGGGTGAGCTGGGAAGACCCCATGTGGGATGAGCTGGGAAGACCCCATGTAGGGGTGAGCTGGGAAGACTCCATGTGGGATGCGCTGGGAAGACCCCATGTGGGTTGAGCTGGGAAGACCCCATGTGGGTTGAGCTGGGAAGACCCCATGTGGGGTGAGCTGGGAAGACCCCATTTGGCTTGAGCTGGGAAGACCCCATGTAGGGTGAGCTGGGAAGACCCCCTGAGGGGTGAACTGGGAAGACCCCATGTGGGGTGAGCTGGGAAGACCCCCTGTGGGGTGAGCTGGGAAGACCCCATGTGGGTTGAGCCTGGAAGACTCCACGTGGGTTTAGCTGGGAAGACCCCATGTGGGGTGAGCTGGGAAGACCCCATGTGAGGTGAGCTGGGAAGACCCCATGTGGGGTGAGCTGGGAAGACCCCATGTGGGGGTGAGCTGGGAAGACCCCATTTGGGTTGAGCCGGGAAGACTCCATGTGGGGGTGAGCTGGGAAGACCCCATTTGGGTTGAGCTGGGAAGACCCCATGTGGGGTGAGCTGGGAAGACCCCATTTGGGGTGAGCTGGGAAGACCCCATGTGGGGTGAGCTGGGAAGACCCCATTTGGCTTGAGCTGGGAAGACCCCATGTAGGGTGAGCTGGGAAGACCCCCTGAGGGGTGAACTGGGAAGACCCCATGTTGGGTGAGCTGGGAAGACCCCCTGTGGGGTGAGCTGGGAAGACCCCATGTGGGTTGAGCCTGGAAGACTCCACGTGGGTTTAGCTGGGAAGACCCCATGTGGGGTGAGCTGGGAAGACCCCATGTGAGGTGAGCTGGGAAGACCCCATGTGGGGTGAGCTGGGAAGACCCCATGTGGGGGTGAGCTGGGAAGACCCCATTTGGGTTGAGCCGGGAAGTCTCCATGTGGTGGTGAGCTGGGAAGACCCCATTTGGGTTGAGCTGGGAAGACCCCATGTGGGGTGAGCTGGGAAGACCCCATTTGGGGTGAGCTGGGAAGACCCCATGTGGGGTGAGCCTGGAAGACCCCATGTGGGGTGAGCTGGGACGACCCTATATGGAGTGAGCTGGGAAGTCCCATGTGGGGTGAGCTGGGAAGACCCCATGTGAGGTAAGCTTGGAAGACCCCATGTGGGGTGAGCTGGGAAGACCCCATGTGGGGGTGAGCTAGGAAGACCCCATTTGGGTTGAGCTGGGAAGACCCCATGTGGGGGTTAGCTGGGAAGACCCCATGTGGGGTGAGCTGGGAAGACCCCATGTGGGGTGAGCTTGGAAGACCCCCTGTGGGGTGAGTTGGGAAGACCCCATGTGGGGTGAGATGGGAAGACCCCATGTGAGGTGAGCTGGGAAGACCCCATGTGGAGTGAGCTGGGAAGACCCCATGTAGGGGTGAGCTGGGAATATCCCATATAGGTTGAGCAGGGAAGACCCCATGTGGGGGTGAGCTTGGAAGACTCCAAGTGGGATGCGCTGGGAAGACCCCATGTGGGTTGAGCTGGGAAGACCCCATGTGGGTTGAGCTGGGAAGACCCCATGTGGGGTGAGCTGGGAAGACCCCATTTGGCTTGAGCTGGGAAGACCCCATGTAGGGTGAGCTGGGAAGACCCCCTGAGGGGTGAACTGGGAAGACCCCATGTGGGGTGAGCTGGGAAGACCCCCTGTGGGGTGAGCGGGGAAGACCCCATGTGGGTTGAGCCTGGAAGACTCCACGTGGGTTTAGCTGGGAAGACTCCATGTGGGGGTGAGCTGGGAAGACCCCATTTTGGTTGAGCTGGGAAGACCCCATGTGGCGTGAGCTGGGAAGACCCCATGTGGGGTGAGCCTGGAAGACCCCATGTGGGGTGAGCTGGGACGACCCTATATGGAGTGAGCTGGGAAGCCCCATGTGGGGTGAGCTGGGAAGACCCCAAGTGAAGTGAGCTGGGAAGACCCCATGTGGGGTGAGATGGGAAGACCCCATGTGAGGTGAGCTTGGAAGACCCCATGTGGGGTGAGCTGGGAAGACCCCATGTGGTGGTTAGCTGGGAAGACCCCATTTGAGTTGAGCTGGAAAGACCCCATGTGGGGTGAGCTGGGAAGACCCCATTTGAGTTGAGCTGGAAAGACCCCATGTGGGGTGAGCTGGGAAGACCACATGTGGGGGTGAGCTGGGAAGACCCCATTTGGGTTGAGCTGGGAAGACCCCATGTGGGGGTGAGCTGGGAAGACCCCATTTGGGTTGAGCTGGAAAGACCCCATGTCGGGTGAGCTGGGAAGACCCCATGCGGGGTGAGCTGGGAAGACCCCATGTGGGGTGAGCCTGGAAGACCCCATGTGGGGTGAGCTGGGAAGATCCCATGTGGGTTGAGCTGGGAAGACCCCATGTGGAGTGAGATGGAAAGACCCCATGTGGGGTGAGATGGAAAGACCCCTTGTGGGGTGAGCTGGGAAGACCCCATGTGAGGTGAGCCTGGAAGACCCCATGTGGGGTGAGCTGGGAAAACCCCATGTGGGGTGAGCTGGTAAGACCCCATGTGAGGTGAGCTGGGAAGACCCCATGTGGGGTGAGCTGGGAAGACCACATGTGGGGGTGAGCTGGGAAGACCCCATTTGGGTTGAGCTGGGAAGACCCCATGTGGGGGTGAGCTGGGAAGACCCCATTTGGGTTGAGCTGGAAAGACCCCATGTCGGGTGAGCTGGGAAGACCCCATGCGGGGTGAGCTGGGAAGACCCCATGTGGGGTGAGCCTGGAAGACCCCATGTGGGGTGAGCCTGGAAGACCCCATGTGGGGTGAGCTGGGACGACCCCAAATGGAGTGAGCTGGGAAGACCCCATGTGTGATGAGCTGGGTAGACCCCATGTGGGGAGAGCTGGGAAGACTCCATGTGGGGTGAGCTGGGAAGACCCCATGTGGAGTGAGCTGAGAAGACCCCATGTGGGGTGACCTGGGAAGACCCCATTTGGGTTGAGCTGGAAAGACCCCATGTGGGGTGAGCTGGGAAGACCCCATGTGGGGTGAGCCTGGAAGACCCCATGTGGGGTGAGCTGGGACGACCCCAAATGGAGTGAGCTGGGAAGACCCCATGTGTGATGAGCTGGGTAGACCCCATGTGGGGAGAGCTGGGAAGACCCCATGTGGGGAGAGCTGAGAAGACCCCATGTGGGGTGACCTGGGAAGACCCCATGTGGAGTGAGCTGAGAAGACCCCATGTAGGGTGAGCTGGGAAGACGGGACAGGCGAAGAATAACGTGGGCAAGTAAGTAAGTTTATTCAGGTATACACAAATACAGTTACATAGAATTATCATACATAGCAGCATATGTGTAGAGAACCTAGGATAACCCAAAAAAGTCAGACAGAGTGACTTATTTCCATTGGGGCGGGGAGTGTCCTTAGTCGTTGAGAAAGTGCCAGGGCTTAACCCAGCAGTTAGGCGATCGTGGGACAGATTGGATAATCAGGAGTAGCATGCTTAGTTGCAACGGTGTTGGGGTGTTTGGAGGTCTTGAGAAGCTGGAAGCAGGTTAGGATGCAGGACAGGGCAGGCAAGTAGGAACATCAGAGAGCATCACACTCGTGGGTGTTATAGGAGTGATTGTGGAGGCAGGTTTGAAGTGGAGCCATTTTCAAACTGGAGAGGTGGTATAGTTTAGTCTTGTTTCCAAAGGTGAAATGTAGAGGCTTGGCGAGCTGAAGAACTTGGGTGAGTGTGAAGTGAAGTTGTGGTTCACAGACATACTTGACTGTTCCAGCACCGAGGCCTTTGTAGAGCTCAGTACAGGTCATGGTGTCAGCATTTGATGGAGAAGTGCAGAAGGTAAGGTTTTTCAAAAGAGGGAGTACTGGAGTTGACAGTATCTTCTTCTGAAGTGAATTCAGTAGGCGAGTCTACAGTGATGTTAGGAGGTGACCGAGGGTCAACAGGAGCAGTGGAAAGGTGTAATGGGGATGTAACACCAGACTGGGAGGTGTGGAAGACGGTGACTGAGGCAGCATGATCAACGTTGTCGGCGGTGGAGGTGGTTGTAGTAGTTTCAGTAACAGTTGCTTGGGAAGGTGACAGGTCTGCAGGTGTAGTAAAGTTCACAATGTTGGGAAGAATCATAAGGATGTCAGCTGAAGGTGTTGAGTCCGCGAAAACGAAGGCAGGCATTTTGTTCAGACGGAATAGTTCGTTTATGGTGGTGTTGAAAGTGCCGGGGCTTGCTGCATTTGCAAGATGTTCATACACGATGCAATACAGAACCTTGGAAGGGGCGCCGTCAGGAAGTGGAGACAGCGAGTTGCTGTCGCAAGCTTGGAGGATCCTGGAAGTGTGTAGTGTCGTTATAACCCTTGTAGGTTTAGCACTTCATTTTTTTTTATTTTGTAATTTCGTTATAGCTGCGTAAGTAGGAGAATTTGTGTTGGTCTATGTTCTTCTTTGATCTTCTTAGACAAGATTTCTTTTCTTACAGGACATTTGGCCGCAAGAGTATGGTGATTACTCTTGCAGTTTAGGCAAGTAGGAGCAGTGGTGGTGGTACATGATTTGTGGTCGTGGTCATCTGTTCCGCAAGCAGAACAAATTTTCTTGTCCTTGATATGGCAGTCCTTGGTGGTGTGGCTGTATGAATAGCAGGTCCAGCAGAGAGAGATGTGTTTAAAGCGTTCAGACTCAATGTGGCTAGGGTGAATAAAGTAGTAAGAAATGGCCAGTCCGTCAGAAAGAGCATGGGCAGCCATAGCAGTGTCCTTGAAGGTGATCTTGATTATATATGAGGCGTTAGGTATCTTGGTAATGGTTTTGACCGAAGCCCCGATGTTCTGTTCTTCGATGGATGACTTGAGTACTTAACTTGAGAGGGCAGTGACGATTCTGTCAAGACGTATCACAAAGACGGAACGTATCGCCTTTAAGTAAGAAGAGGTGGTGATTTCAAAGCCTTGGTCATTCAACGTCTTGATGGCAGTAGTAGACAGGATTTTTTCAGCCTCCTCATCGCAATTACATGCGACAAAGAAGGCGTCCTTCAGGGTCGAGATACCGAAGAACTTGACTTGCAGGCTGCTTTTTAGGGCAGCCGCAAGTGCAAACTTTAAAGACATCATTCACCACAGAACTTACTGTGGTGAAAAATTCCCCTCCCCAACGGAGATCGAAGGGAGACTTGTTGAGAGCAGACGACTGTGTCTTGCCAGTAGCAAGGTCGGCAGTAAGAAGGATGTGAGAGGAAAATTGAATATAACAGGAGTTTTTCATACTGTAAAACTAATATACGAAAATTAGAGCATGTAGAGCATATGTAGAGTGTAATTTATAAGTTTATAAGAACTAACTGATATTAAGAAAAAATCAGCTTATTTTCCTACTACACTTATTTGATACTTAAATCGATAGAAAAAATACTTAAGAGAAATAAACAGTGAGGCTGACTTGTTAATTATAAATGAGAGACCCGGCACACGCCAGCGTGTTGTCTCCCAGTCAGCACATGTACGACACATTACTACCACCCACACCTAGCAGCACTACCCACACTCACTACCACCACCCACACTCACTACCACTACCACCCACACTCACTACCACCACCCACACTCACTACCACTACCACCCCTAGCAGCACTACCCACACTCACTACCACCATCCACACTCACTACCACTACCACCCACACTCACTACCACCACCCACACTCACTACCACTACCACCCCTAGCAGCACTACCCACACTCACTACCACCACCCACACTCACTACCACTACCACCCACACTCACTACCACCACCCACACTCACTACCACTACCACCCACACTCACTACCACCACCCACACTCACTACCACTCCCACCCCGAGCAGCACTACCCACACTCACTACCACCACCCACACTCACTACCACCATCCACACTCACTACCACTACCACCCACACTCACTACCACCACACTCACTACCACCATCCACACTCACTACCACCACCCACACTCACTACCACCACCCACACTCACTACCACCACCCACACTCACTACCACAACCCACACTCACTACCACAACCCACACTCACTACCACCATCCACACTCACTACCACCATCCACACTCACTACCACCATCCACACTCACTACCACTAAAACCCACAATCCCTACCACTACCACCCACACTCCCTACCACCACCCACACTCCCTACCACCACCCACACTCACTGCCACCACCCACACTCCCTACCACCACCCACACTCCCTACCACCACCCACACTCACTGCCACCACCCACACTCACTACCACCACCCACACTCACTACCACCATCCACACTCACTACCACCATCCACACTCACTACCACCATCCACACTCACTACCACCACCCACATTCACTACCACCACCCATACTCACTACCACCATCCACACTCACTACCACCATCCACACTCACTACCACTACCACCAACACTCACTACCACTACCACCCACACTCACTACCACCATCCACACTCACTACCACCACCCACACTTACTACCAACACCCACAATAACTACCACCACTCTCACTCACTACCACCACCCACATTCACTACCACCCACACTCACTATTACCACCCACATTCACTACCAGCTCCACCCGCACTCACTACCAGCTCCACCCACACTCACTACCACCACCCACACTCACTACCACCACCACCCATACTCACTACCACCACCACCACCCACACTCACTACCGCCACCACCCACACTCATTACCACCACCCACACTCACTACTACCACCACCACCACCCACACTCACTACCACAACCCACACTCACTATCACCACCCACACTCGCTATCATCAACACCACCACCCACACTCATTACCACCACCCACATTCACTACCACCATTCACACCTACCACCACCCACACTTACTACCACCCACATTCACTACCACCACTCCTACAGTCGCCCACACCTACGACCACCCACACTTACCACCACCCACACCTACGACCACCCATACTTACCACCACCCACACCTACCTCCACGCACACCTACAACCACCCACACTAGCCACCACCCACACCTACCACCACTCACACCTACCGCCACCCACACCTACCACCATTCACACCTACCACCACTCACACCTACCACCACTCACACCTACCACCACCCACACCTACCACCACCCACACCTACCACCACACACACCTACCACCACTCACACCTACCACCACCCACACTTACCAGCACCTACACCTACCACCACCTACACCTACCACCACTCAAACCTACCACCACCCACATCTACCACCACCCACACCTACCACCACCCACACCTACCACCACCCACACCTAAGACACAAAGACAAACTTCTATGATCCACTTTCTTCATCTGTTGTCACCCACGACCCCCCATCACCCACGACCTACCATCACCCACGACCCCATCACCCACGACCTACCATCACCCACGACCCACCATCACCCACGACCCACCATCATCCACGACCTACCATCACCCACGACCTACCATTACCCACGACCTACCATCACCCACGACCCACCATCACCCACGACCTACCATCACCCACGGCCCACCATCACCCACGACCTACCATCACCCACGACCCACCATCACCCACGACCTACCATCACCCACGACCTACCATCACCCACGACCCACCATCACCCACGACCTACCATCACCCACGACCCACCATCACCCACGACCTACCATCACCCACGACCTACCATCACCCACGACCCACCATCACCCACGACCCACCATCACCCACGACCCACCATCACCCACGACCCACCATCACCCACGACCCACCATCACTCACCACCCACCATCACCCACGACCCACCATCACCCACGACCCACCACCACCCACAACACACAACCCACCACCACCACCAGGACCCATACCAATTTCTATCACTAAGGACCTACCGCCACCCACGATCCACCACCATCACCCACGACCAACTACCATCACCCACGACCAACTACCATTACCCACGACCAACTACCATTACCCATGATCAACTACCACCACCCACGACCAACTATTACCAACGAAATGTAATCACTAACGACCTATCACCATTATCCATGACCCATCATCATCCACGATCCATTATCATCTACGACCATCCATTAGCGACGACCCACCATTACGTATGACCAACCATTATCCATGACCCACCTCAATCACGACCCATTGTCACCTACAACCCACCATTAGCCACGACCCACTATTACCTACGACTCACCATATATGACCCACTTTTACCCATGACCCACCTTCAACCACGACTCACCATCAACCGTCTGGTACCAGCATCATTTACGATCCACCACCATACAGTACTTATCATGACCCGCGACCTACCACTACCCACAACTCACCATTAATAATAACAATAATAATAATAATAATAATAATAATAATAATAATAATAATTTTATTTAGACATAATACATAGTTGTACAAGGGAATTATAGTAGTTGGGTGTACATGCCAAGAGTCCCTCGTGTGCAGAGTATTATAGGCAGGAGTGAAATTAACTTAATCTTAACTAATCTATGATAGATTTAGTTGTAAAAATTACAGGAAACAATTTACAGTTTGAAGTACAATTGAGTATTTGAAACAACGAAATTCGAACATGTCTATTATGAACATTATAGGTGTACAAATTTGTAGTATTAAAATGTATAATATAACAATGATCAATTTACTATATAATTTGCTAATGAGATCAAATCGAATAAACTCAATGATTTGTAGTGCAGAAACAGTTCATATGGTCATTAGATGAGTTACTGTGTATTCAAGAGAATTGATTATTCTGTGAGGTAATGCAATTAAAAACATAGTTTGCTAAGGTCACGGGTTATACATTTACGAGATACAGTTATGAAATACAGTTATTCAATTTATTGATCTTATTCAATTTATTGATCTTATTCAATTTATTGATCTTATTCAATTTATTGATCTTGTTTAATTTATTGATCTTTGAGCATTTAATTATGTGTTTCTGAAGCTAGGGGAGTAACACAGTGTTGAACGATATTTTGAGGCAGTACAAAGAGATTTGTTAACTTTGTAGGTAGAGTTAAGTATTGTGTATTCAGTTTTGGGTGAGTAAGTGGTTTTTAAGAAGAGTCTTGAATTGATAAAGAAGGTTTCTTTGGTATTCATGGGTATTGAATTCCAAATTTTTGGGCCTTTTATGTGCATTGAGGTTTTACATAGTGTGAGATGGACACGGGGAACATCAAAGAGTGATCTTTGTCTTGTGTTGTGGTCGTGTGTTCTGTTGAGTTTGGTAAGGAGAAGTTTGAGGGGAGGGTTTGTATCTGTTCTATATATGTAATAGGCACTATCTTCCAAAACCAAAATCTACCCACAACCCACTACCATCCACAACCCACCACCATCCACAACCCACTACCATCCACGACCCACCACCACAAACACTCCTTTACGATCTTCGACCACCCATCACCAACCAAACTGCAATACCACCCATGACCCGTCACAACCCACGACCGACAACCACGTACCACCACTTACGACTCACAACTACAAACGCTCCTTCGCCATCCACAACCCACCAATACTCACAACCCACCTCCACCCACTCTACACTATCAGCGACAACCCACCACACCCCATGACCACCCGCACTCAACCACCACTCAACTTACCAGTAGCCTCACCCAACCACCACTCACACGCGCACACATCCTCCCGTAGCATACATACCTCAAGGACGTCCGCTGTGGCGAGCAATGGAGAATTCTGGCCAGTTCCCCTCAAGTCTTAATTCAGATGATGTCCCATAATAGTCTTTGCCAACACGCAGTCTTGTGTATCTGTCTGTGTCTGTCACACATATACACACACATTCCTCAGAGAAAGTGGGGTGGGTAGACTACGCTTTCTAGGACTGTAAGAAGGTGTTTGACACAGTTCCACACAGGAGATTAGTGCAAAAGCTGGAGGACCAGGCAGGGATAACAGGGAAGGCACTGCAATGAATTAGGGAATACCTGTCAGGAAGACAACAGCGAGTCATGGTACGTGGCGAGGTGTCAGAGTGGGCACCTGTGACGAGCGGGGTTCAACAGGGGTCAGTCCTAGGACCGGTGCTGTTTCTGGTATTTGTAAACATGACGGAAGGAATAGACTCAGAAGTGTCCCTGTTTGCAGATGATGTAAAGTTAATAAGAAGAATTCAATCGGACGAGGACCAGGCAGGACTACAAAGGGATCTTGACAGGCTGCAGGCTGGTCCAGCAACTGGCTTCTGGAGTTCAATCCCACCAAGTGCAAAGTCATGAAGATTGGGGAAGGGCAAAGAAGACAACAGACGGAGTACAGTCTAGGGGGCCAGTGACTACAAACCTCACTCAAGGAAAAGGATCTTGGGGGTGAGTGTAACACCAGGCACAACTCCTGAGGCGCACTTCAACCAAATAACTGCCGCAGCATATGGGCGCCTAGCAAACCTAAGAACAGCATTCCGACATCTTAATAAGGAATCGTTCAGGACCCTGTACACCGTGTACGTGAGGCCCATATTGGAGTATGCGGCACCAGTTTCTAACCCACACCTAGGAAAGCACGTAAGGAACCTAGAAAAAGTGCAAAGGTTTGCAACAAGACTAGTCCTGGAGCAAAGGGGTATGTCCTACGAGGAGAGGGAAATCGACCTGACGATACTGGAGGACAGGAGGGATAGGGTGGACATGATAATGACGTATAATATAGTGAAAGGAATTGACAGGGTGGACAGAGACTGGATGTGTCAGAGATGGAACACTGTAATAATGGGTCACAATTGGAAGTTGAAAATTCTTCAGTCATAGATTCTTTAGTCGTAGAGTTATCAGGAAGTGGAAAAGTTTGGAAAGTGATGTAGTGAAGGTAGGATCCATACATAGCGTTAAAAGAGGTACGATAATGCTCATGGTGAAGGGAGAGAGTGGACTTTGTAGTGACCAGTGAAAAGGCAGGGGCCAGGAACTATGATTCGACCCCTGCAACCACAATTCAGTGAGTACACACACACACACACACACACACACACACACACACAGACTGGACACCTGGTCCAGCAAATGGCTTCTCGAATTTAATCCTGCCAAATGCAAAGTCATGAAGATGGGGGAGGGGCACAGAAGACCACAGACAGAGTATAGGCTAGGTGGCCAAAGACTGCAAACCTCACTCAAGGAGAAAGATCTTGGGGTGAGTATAACACCGAGCATGGAGGCAGAGGAAAGGTTTGTTCCCAAGGGCAACAGAAATAATGGGAAGGCCAGAACGAGCCCCTGGTTTACCCGACGGTGTAAAGAGGCAAAAGCCAAGTGCAATAGATAATAGAAACAGTACAGAACTCGAAGAACACAGGAAAATAAGGAGATTAGTCGAAGAGCCAGGAACGTGTATGCACAGGTAAGGAGGGAGGCCCAGCGACAGCATGAAAATAACATAGCATCTAAAGTCAAGTCTGTTCCGAAACTGTTGTACAGCCACATCAGGAGGAAGACAACAGTCAAGGACGAGGTGATAAGGCTGAGGAAAGAAGGTGGGGAACTCACAAGAAACGCTCAGGAGGTATGCAAGGAGCTCAACAGGAGATTTAATTAAGTATTTACAGTAGAGACAGGAAGGGCTCTGAGAAGACAGCACAGAGGGGAACACCAACAGGGAATGTATCAACAGGTGCTGGATGACATGTAAACAACAGAGGAGGAGGTGCAAAAGTTACTACGTGACCTCGACACCTCAAAGGCGAGGGGTCCAGACATCTCCCAATGGGTCCTTAGAGAAGGAGCAGAGATACTGTGCATGCCACTAACCACAATCTTTAATACATCCCTTGAAACTGGGCAACTACCTGAGGTATGGAAGACGGCAAATGTAGCCACCATTTTTAAGAAAGGAGACAGAAACGAGGCACTAAACTACAGACCAGTGTCTCTGACGTGTATAGTATGCAAAGTCATGAAGAAGATTATCAGGAGAAGAGTGGTGGAGCACCTGGAACGAAACAAGATTATGAACAACAACCAGCACGGATTCATGGAAGATAAATCCTGTGTCACAGACTTACTGGAGTTTTATGACAAGGTAACAGAAGACACGAGAGAGAGGGGTCGGTTGATTGCATTTTCCTGGACTGCAAGAAGGTCTTCTACACAGTTCCTCACAAGAGATTAGTGCAAGTGCTGGAGGATCATGCGCATATAACAGGAAGGGCACTGCAATGGATCAGAGAATACCTGACAGGGAGGCAACAACGAGTCATGTTACGTGATGAGGTATCACAGTGAGGGCCTGTGACGAGCCGGGGTCCCACAGGGGTCAGTCCTAGGACCAGTGCTATTTTTGATATATGTGAATGACATGATGGAAGGGATAGACTCTGAAATGTCCCTGTTTGCAGATGATATGAAGCTAATGAGAAGGTTTAAACTGGATGAGGATCGGGCAGGACTAAAAAGAGACCTGGACAGGCTGGACTCGTGGTCCAGCAAATGGCTTCTCGAATTCAACCCTGCCAAATGCAAAATCATGAAGATTGGGGAAGGGCAAAGAAGACTGCAGACAGAGTATGGGCTTGGTGGACAAAGACTGCAAACCTCACTCAGGGAGAAAAATCGTGGGGTGACCATAACACTGAGCACGTCTCCGGAAACACACATCAACCAGATAACTGCTGCAGCATATGGGCGCCTGGTACACCTGAGAATAGCGTTCTGATGCCTTAGTAAGGAATCGTTCAAGACACTGTACACTGTGTACGTCAGGCTCATACTGGAGTATGCAGCACCAGTTTGGAACCCACACCTGCTCAAGCACGTCAAGAAATTAGAGAAATTACGAAGGTTTGCAACTAGTTCCGGAGCTCAAGGGAATGCTCTACGAAGGAAGGTTGAGGGAAATCGGACTGACGACATTGGAGGACAGGAAGGTCAGGGGAGACATGATAACATCATACAAAATAATACGTGGAATAGAAAAGGTGGACAGAGACAGGATGTTCCAGAGAGGGGACACATAAACAAGGGGTCACAATTGGAAGCTGAAGATTCAGACGAGTCACAGAGATGTTAGGAAGTACTTCTTCAGTCACAGAGTCATCAGGAAGTGGAATATCCAAGCAAGTGATGTAGTGGAGACAGGAACCATACATAGCTTTAAGACGAGGTAAGACAAAGTTCAGGAAGTAGAGAGAGAGTGGACCTAGTAGCGATCAGTGAAGGGGAGGAGCCAGGAACTAAGTGTCGACCCCTACAACCACAATTAGGTGAGTACACACTTCTAGTAAATCTAAGATTAGCTTCAAGGAAACTGGTCAAGGAGTCATTCACGATGTTATATACAAAATAAATCAGCCCCATATTGTAGTATGTAGCATCAGTATGGAACCCACACCTGATCAAGCAATATCAAGAAACTGGAGGAGGAGTAGAAGTTTGCAACAAGACTAATTCTGGACCTAACGGGTGTGAGCTTTAAGGAAAGACTAAAGAAATTAATCCTGATGACAGTGGTTAGAAGCACCAGGAGTGATATGGCAACAACATACAAAATGCTGATAATCGATAGGGTCGACTGGGTCAGACAGTATAAGAGATAACACACAGGAACATAAGGGCTAAGAAGGAAATTGAAAACACAGACAAGTAACAGGGATGTTGGGAAGTATTTCTTCAGCCTTAGAGTGATCAAGAAATGAAACGACAAGGCTCTCGAAGCCAGAGAAAGTGAACCCGGTAGCGGCCGACGAAGAGGCGGGGCCAAGAGGCGAGTCTCGACCCACATAACCACTTATAGGTGAGTACTCGTACTCTCTCTCTCTCTCTCTCTCCCTCTCTCTATTTCTCTCTCTCTCTCTCTCTCTCTCTCTCTCTCTCTCTCTCTCTCTCTCTCTCTCTCTCATTTTAAGTAGCTTGTTAAGATTCTTTTGCCTACGAGTCTTAACGCTGTTTACGTCTCCAAGTGTTCGTGACTATTACTACACATTTACTTGACTGAGCAAAGAGTCTAGTTTTGGACGTTTCTCGTGGTAATGTGGAGCTACATCATTTATGTGTGTCTGATTAACTAATTTTTGTTAGTTCTATATGATTACCTATCTTTTTTTATTACCGTACGTATTTTGATTACTTATCTGTGACTATCTGTGTGTGATTATCGTTTGGTGGTTACAGGAATAGTTTTTATGCTCGTAGTGTTCTCTCTTCACCGTTCAGAGGTTCTTGAAATTTTTGAGAGGTTCATGCCCTCTTATAGGTTATAGTTCATGTTTAAAACCATGTGGTTCTAACTCTGGGACGCTGAATTCTAAGCAGAATTTAGGTTTACTCCTAAAAGCCCACAGTGAGAGATCAGGGAAAACCCAGGAGCAGTTTGATGGTCGTCTCCTGCTGGACACTGCTACAGGAGAGCCATACTCAACACCCCGACAACTAATATAAATATGAATGGTCAGACTCATTATATATATATATATATATATATATATATATATAAATATATATATATATATATATATATATATATATATATATATATATATAAATATATATATATATATATATATATATATATATATATATAAATATATATATATATATATATATATATATATATATATATATATATATATATATATATATATATATATATATATAAATATATATATATATATAAATATATATAAATATATATATATATAAATATATATATATATAAATATATATATATATATAAATATATATATATATATATATATATATATATATATATATATATATATATATATATATATATATATATATATATATATATAGGTTTTTCTCCTTATTCTAAATAGCTCTTGTTCTTTTTTATTTCTTCTATTGTCCATGGGGAAGTGGAAAAGAATCTTTCCTCCGTAAGCCATGCGTGTCGTATGAGGCGACTAAAATGCCGGGAGCAATGGGCTAGTAACCCCTTCTCCTGTATACATTTACTAAAAAAGAGAAGAAGAAAAACTTTATAAAACTGGGTTGTTTAAATGTGCGTGGATGTAGTGCGGATGACAAGAAACAGATGATTGCTGATGTTATGAATGAAAAGAAGTTGGATGTCCTGGCTCTAAGCGAAACAAAGCTGAAGGGGGTAGGAGAGTTTCAGTGGGGGGAAATAAATGGGATTAAATCTGGAGTATCTGAGAGAGTTAGAGCAAAGGAAGGGGTAGCAGTAATGTTAAATGATCAGTTATGGAAGGAGAAAAGAGAATATGAATGTGTAAATTCGAGAATTATGTGGATTAAAGTAAAGGTTGGATGCGAGAAGTGGGTCATAATAAGCGTGTATGCACCTGGAGAAGAGAGGAATGCAGAGGAGAGAGAGAGATTTTGGGAGATGTTAAGTGAATGTATAGGAACCTTTGAACCAAGTGAGAGAGTAATTGTGGTAGGGGACCTGAATGCTAAAGTAGGAGAAACTTTTAGAGAGGGTGTGGTAGGTAAGTTTGGGGTGCCAGGTGTAAATGATAATGGGAGCCCTTTGATTGAACTTTGTATAGAAAGGGGTTTATTTATAGGTAATACATATTTTAAGAAAAAGAGGATAAATAAGTATACACGATATGATGTAGGGCGAAATGACAGTAGTTTGTTGGATTATGTATTAGTAGATAAAAGACTGTTGAGTAGACTTCAGGATGTACATGTTTATCGAGGGGCCACAGATATATCAGATCACTTTCTAGTTGTAGCTACACTGAGAGTAAAAGGTAGATGGGATACAAGGAGAATAGAAGCATCAGGGAAGAGAGAGGTGAAGGTTTATAAACTAAAAGAGGAGGCAGTTAGGGTAAGATATAAACAGCTATTGGAGGATAGATGGGCTAATGAGAGCATAGGCAATGGGGTCGAAGAGGAATGGGGTAGGTTTAAAAATGTAGTGTTAGAGTGTTCAGTAGAAGTTTGTGGTTACAGGAAAGTGGGTGCAGGAGGGAAGAGGAGCGATTGGTGGAATGATGATGTAAAGAGAGTAGTAAGGGAGAAAAAGTTAGCATATGAGAAGTTTTTACAAAGTAGAAGTGATGCAAAGAGGGAAGAGTATATGGAGAAAAAGAGAGAGGTTAAGAGAGTGGTGAAGCAATGTAAAAAGAGAGCAAATGAGAGAGTGGGTGAGCTGTTATCAACAAATTTTGTTGAAAATAAGAAAAAGTTTTGGAGTGAGATTAACAAGTTAAGGAAGCCTAGAGAACAAATGGATTTGTCAGTTAAAAATAGGAGAGGAGAGTTATTAAATGGAGAGTTAGAGGTATTGGGAAGATGGAGGGAATATTTTGAGGAATTGTTAAATGTTGATGAAGATAGGGAAGCTGTGATTTCGTGTATAGGGCAAGGAGGAATAACATCTTGTAGGAGTGAGGAAGAGCCAGTTGTGAGTGTGGGGGAAGTTCGTGAGGCAGTAGGTAAAATGAAAGGGGGTAAGGCAGCCGGGATTGATGGGATAAAGATAGAAATGTTAAATGCAGGTGGGGATATAGTTTTGGAGTGGTTGGTGCAATTATTTAATAAATGTATGGAAGAGGGTAAGGTACCTAGGGATTGGCAGAGAGCATGCATAGTTCCTTTGTATAAAGGCAAAGGGGATAAAAGAGAGTGCAAAAATTATAGGGGGATAAGTCTGTTGAGTGTACCTGGTAAAGTGTATGGTAGAGTTATAATTGAAAGAATTAAGAGTAAGACGGAGAATAGGATAGCAGATGAACAAGGAGGCTTTAGGAAAGGTAGGGGGTGTGTGGACCAGGTGTTTACAGTGAAACATATAAGTGAACAGTATTTAGATAAGGCTAAGGAGGTCTTTGTGGCATTTATGGATTTGGAAAAGGCGTATGACAGGGTGGATAGGGGGGCAATGTGGCAGATGTTGCAAGTGTATGGTGTAGGAGGTAGGTTACTGAAAGCAGTGAAGAGTTTTTACGAGGATAGTGAGGCTCAAGTTAGAGTATGTAGAAAAGAGGGAAATTTTTTCCCAGTAAAAGTAGGCCTTAGACAAGGATGTGTGATGTCACCGTGGTTGTTTAATATATTTATAGATGGGGTTGTAAGAGAAGTAAATGCGAGGGTCTTGGCAAGAGGCGTGGAGTTAAAAGATAAAGAATCACACACAGGGTGGGAGTTGTCACAGCTGCTCTTTGCTGATGACACTGTGCTCTTGGGAGATTCTGAAGAGAAGCTGCAGAGATTGGTGGATGAATTTGGTAGGGTGTGCAAAAGAAGAAAATTAAAGGTGAATACAGGAAAGAGTAAGGTTATGAGGATAACAAAAAGATTAGGTGATGAAAGATTGAATATCAGATTGGAGGGAGAGAGTATGGAGGAGGTGAACGTATTCAGATATTTGGGAGTGGACGTGTCAGCGGATGGGTCTATGAAAGATGAGGTGAATCATAGAATTGATGAGGGAAAAAGAGTGAGTGGTGCACTTAGGAGTCTGTGGAGACAGAGAACTTTGTCCTTGGAGGCAAAGAGGGGAATGTATGAGAGTATAGTTTTACCAACGCTCTTATATGGGTGTGAAGCATGGGTGATGAATGTTGCAGCGAGGAGAAGGCTGGAGGCAGTGGAGATGTCATGTCTGAGGGCAATGTGTGGTGTGAATATAATGCAGAGAATTCGTAGTTTGGAAGTTAGGAGGAGGTGAGGGATTACCAAAACTGTTGTCCAGAGGGCTGAGGAAGGGTTGTTGAGGTGGTTCGGACATGTGGAGAGAATGGAGCGAAACAGAATAACTTCAAGAGTGTATCAGTCTGTAGTGGAAGGAAGGCGGGGTAGGGGTCGGCCTAGGAAGGGTTGGAGGGAGGGGGTAAAGGAGGTTTTGTGTGCGAGGGGCTTGGACTTCCAGCAGGCATGCGTGAGCGTGTTTGATAGGAGTGAATGGAGACAAATGGTTTTTAATACTTGACGTGCTGTTGGAGTGTGAGCAAAGTAACATTTATGAAGGGATTCAGGGAAACCGGCAGGCCGGACTTGAGTCCTGGAGATGGGAAGTACAGTGCCTGCACTCTGAAGGAGGGGTGTTAATGTTGCAGTTTAAAAACTGTAGTGTAAAGCACCCTTCTGGCAAGACAGTGATGGAGTGAATGATGGTGAAAGTTTTTCTTTTTCGGGCCACCCTGCCTTGGTGGGAATCGGCCAGTGTGATAATAAAAAAAAATATATATATATATACTGTGCTTTTGGGAGATTCTGGTTGGTGGACGAATCTGGGAGAGTTTGTAAAAGGAAATATAAAGTGAACATAGAAAAGAGTAAGGAGATGAGGAAAAGAAAAAAATTAGATAATGAAAGGTTGGATATCAGACTAGAGGGAATATGGTGAAGGTGGATGTGTTCATATATCTGGGAGTGAACTTGCTAGCAGATGCCTCTATAAAAGACGAGGCGAACCATAGAATTTGATGAAGGGAAGGTGAGTGGTGCACTGAGGAGTCTGTGAAGACAAAGAACGTTGTCCATGGAAGCAAAGAGGGAAATGTATGAGTGTATAGTTATACTAATGCTCTTATATGTGTGTGAAGCATGGGTAGTGAGTGTTGCAACAAGGAGAAGGCTGGAGGCAGTGGAAATGTTGTGTCTGAGAATAATGTGGGTATGTGAATCTGTAGCTTGGAGATTAGAAGGTGGTGTGGGGTCAACAAAATTACTGTGCAGAGGGCCGAAGAAAGGATGGAACAAAATAGAACGACTTGGAGGGCGTATAACTCTGTAGTAGAAACAAAGTGAGGCATGGGTCGTCCTTGGACAGTGTCAGCGTGCCTCGTTGTGCTCCCGGTTTTCTGGTGTTTTCACGGTCGCTCTTACGTGCTAGAACTTTAATTTGTGTCATCAATCCTATACGATACATCCCTCTAGCGCCTGGAACCAATCTTGGGCGGAAAACATTATATACTGAGTAAAAAAAGGAGAATTGTGTGCACTACCTAACAGAGTTTACTGCCAGAGGGGAATCATAGGCCTGTCCCGTGTGGAAAAATAATAATAATTGAACTTTGTGTCAGAGGAAAGAAAGTCTCCCTGAAAGCATTGAGTATACATAGTGTATAGTGTATACTACAGTGGCTCCCTAGTATATTGATGATAAAGGCTAAAGTGTCATTTGAAAACAGGTGAATTTGTAAATGAAGTGATAAGCCTATAGAGGCAGGTGCCAGAAGTCGCCAGAAACTTACCACAGGTCAGCTGTTTTTAATAATCTTCCTGGCCTGCTAGTGTACTCGCATATAATCTAGTGATACCAGTGAATAGCAGAATACAGTGTTGTAGTAGCAACTAACCAGTATTATAATGGTACTTAGTGGAGTGGAGTGACTTTCATTAGTTTCTTTTTCTTGAAATACCAGACGTTACTGTGAATTTCATATAACCTGTAGTTACCAGCGGTCGCAATATACACAACGAGAAGCAATTATTACTACAGAAAAAGCGCCCTTCCTCCAAAATTTGCACCAGTCAACTATAGTGATAATATAGCATTTATTGTGGTGGAGACGGAAAAAAAAAAAAAAAAAAAAATAGAGAAGCTAGATACAGCGATTGATAAACAAGGGTGGAGGCTCGACCGTTCGTCATTGTAGGAGTGCCAGCAGTCACCGGCTCTTCAACACGCAAGTTATACTTTTGTATCAATCAAATCACATATTACTCGGGTAGATAATTTCCAGTAGATCCTTCATGTGTTAGCTCAAATCACCGACCAGTATGGTTTAAATAAGTGACCCACTGATCAGATCAGATAGACTGGTCCGAACCCTTGACTGGTCCGAACCCTTGACTGGTCCGAACCCTTGACTGGTCCGAACCCTTGACTGGTCCGAACCCTGGACTGGTTTCAAACGGTTTCGTTGTGCACCACCTAGCAGGTTATTAATAGAATATTCAAGAGGTTGCTAGTAGAATTGCAGTAAATCAACCATTCAAATCATTATGAAGCTGTGTGTAGTCTGTGGTCAGTCAAACAAACGGGCTTCCACATGCATAAATTGTCATTTCTGTGGAAATTGGTGTCACGCCCCTTGTGCAGATATCCAAGAACTAGCTACAAGCAGTATTAAAACAGGGAAGTGTTTTTGGGTATGCCCAAATGAGATAAATCTGTGGACTAAAATCACAAGGGTATTAAAAGAGGTCAACATCAAAGCTGCTTTCATAGAAAACCTGGAAGCTTTCTACAACAGATGGGAACATAAAAAGTCCGGGCTGAATGGTACTGCCCTTGATACTGGCCATGTAGTCAGAAACTGTAAGGCTGGAGATGATGTCCTGGTAGTCAGTAAATGGGGGGCTGATAGTGCTGTCCTGGGAGACAGTAATGGGGAAGCTGGAGGTGCTGTCCTGGGAGACAGTAATGGTGAAGCTGGAGGTGCTGTCCTGGGAGACAGTAATGGTGAAGCTGGAGATGCTGTCCTGGGAGACAGTAATGGGGAAGCTGGAGATGCTGTCCTGGGAGACAGTAATGGTGAAGCTGGAGATTTTGTCCAGGTAGTCGGGAATTATACGCAGGAAGGAATACATATAAATGACCCCATAGGGGACAGGAGCCATAGTAGGGAAACAAGTGTAGTCAAAGATAAGATAAAACCAATATTGCAAACTAGAAATACCGCAGGAAATAGCAAACAAGAGGACTCCACTAGCAATAGTGAGGATATATTACCAAAAACAAATGGTGGGAGCTCCATTGTTGGTGCTAGGGAGGATAGAAGTAAGACAGGGAAACATGCACCAACAGGGAATACAGTCACAGAAACCCAAGGCAAACGGAAACCAAGCCTGTGCACATACTATGCACTCGGTATCTGCTGGCATGGGAAATCTGGAAAAACAGATGGGACGTGCAACTATGACCACCCTAGGAAATGCCATGCCCATATGACAACAGGAAAATGCAAACTCCCTTCCTGTAAGCTTTTTCACCCTGAACTGTGTACCTCTTCAGTACAGGAAAGACTGTGCTATAACTTAAATTGCCAGGCATACCATCTAAAGGGGACAAAAAGATACAAAACATCCAGGCCATGGGAAAACCTGGGTAGCCACAGCCACTCAAGAGGGAGAGGTTTTTTAGTGCCAGGAAGGAAAAAAAAACTGGCAGGAAATGGCAGAAATCGTACACCAAATCCAGTCATTCCTGGAGTGGAACCACAGTCGATGGCCTCCACTCCAAACCAACAGATACAGATACTAATGCCGGAAAAAAAATCCCCCCCCAGTACCAACAATACCACCAGTCCGATAACATTCTTCTTTGCAAATATACAGGGTCTAAAGCCAGCAACAAACAACAAAATACCTTTCATCCGTGGACTGCTTGCAGAGGCAAAGGCAATGTTCGCGGCTTTCACTGAGACCCACATAAAGGATCACTTGGACAACGAAATATGGATCCCAGGTTACAACCTATACAGATGTGACAGAGTGAACAGGCAAAAGGGGGGGGGTTGGCCTGTACATTGCAGAGTCACTTGTTTGCACAGAACTGCTAAATGCCTCAAATGATGTAGTGGAAGTTTTAGCAGTAAAGGTCGAGAACCAAAACCTAGTCATTGTGATAGTCTACAAGCCTCCGGATGCAACATCCCAGCAATTCCAGGAACAGCTGTTAAAAATTGACCACTGTCTGGAAAACCTTCCAGCTCCTGCACCCAACATCTTGCTCCTGGGGGATTTCAACTTAAGGCACCTAAAATGGAGGAATATAGCAAATAATATTGTTGCAGTAATAACACCAGGAGGCAGCTCTGATGAAAACTCACACTCACGCGAGCTTTTAAATCTCTGCACAAAATTCAATTTAAACCAGCAAATAATAGAGCCTACTAGACTGGAGAATACACTAGACCTCATCTTCACTAACAATGATGATCTGATAAGAAATATCACCATATCAAAAACAATATACTCAGATCACAACATAATTGAGGTTCAGTCATGTATGCGCGGAGCCCCAGACCGACATAATGAGATTAGTCACGAGGGAGCATTCACCAAATTCAACTTCAATAACAAAAACATAAAGTGGGACCAAGTAAACCAAGTCCTAACCGATATAAGCTGGGAAGATATACTAAGCAACACAGACCCCAACTTATGCCTAGAACAGATTAACTCGGTGGCACTCGATGTATGCACAAGGCTTATTCCTCTAAGAAAAAGGAGGAGTAGATGTAAAACAGAAAGAGACAGGCGCTCCCTTTACAGGCGACGGAAAAGAATAACAGAGCGGCTAAAAGAGGTCAATATATCTGAAATGCGTAGGGAGACACTGGTCAGAGAAATAGCAAGCATCGAACTTAAGCTAAAAGAATCCTTTAGGAGTCAGGAATCGCGGGAAGAACTAAAAGCCATAAATGAAATCGAAAGAAACCCAAAGTATTTCTTCTCCTATGCCAAATCAAAATCGAGAACAACGTCCAGTATTGGGCCCCTACTTAAACAAGATGGGTCCTACACAGATGACAGCAAGGAAATGAGTGAGCTACTCAAGTCCCAATATGACTCAGTTTTTAGCAAGCCGCTAACCAGACTGAGAGTCGAAGATCAAAATGAATTTTTTATGAGAGAGCCACAAAATTTGATTAACACAAGCCTATCCGATGTTATCCTGACGCCAAATGACTTCGAACAGGCGATAAATGACATGCCCATGCACTCTGCCCCAGGGCCAGACTCATGGAACTCTGTGTTCATCAAGAACTGCAAGAAGCCCCTATCACGAGCCTTTTCCATCCTATGGAGAGGGAGCATGGACACGGGGGTCGTCCCACAGTTACTAAAAACAACAGACATAGCCCCACTCCACAAAGGGGGCAGTAAAGCAACAGCAAAGAACTACAGACCAATAGCACTAACATCCCATATCATAAAAATCTTTGAAAGGGTCCTAAGAAGCAAGATCACCACGCATCTAGAAACCCATCAGTTACACAACCCAGGGCAACATGGGTTTAGAACAGGTCGCTCCTGTCTGTCTCAACTATTGGACCACTACGACAAGGTCCTAAATGCACTAGAAGACAAAAAGAATGCAGATGTAATATATACAGACTTTGCAAAAGCCTTCGACAAGTGTGACCATGGCGTAATAGCGCACAAAATGCGTGCTAAAGGAATAACAGGAAAAGTCGGTCGATGGATCTATAATTTCCTCACTAACAGAACACAGAGAGTAGTCGTCAACAGAGTAAAGTCCGAGGCAGCTACGGTGAAAAGCTCTGTTCCACAAGGCACAGTACTCGCTCCCATCTTGTTCCTCATCCTTATATCCGACATAGACAAGGATGTCAGCCACAGCACCGTGTCTTCCTTTGCAGATGACACCCGAATCTGCATGACAGTGTCTTCCATTGCAGACACTGCAAAGCTCCAGGCAGACATCAACCAAATCTTTCAGTGGGCTGCAGAAAACAATATGAAGTTCAACGATGAGAAATTTCAATTACTCAGATATGGTAAACATGAGGAAATTAAATCTTCATCAGAGTACAAAACAAATTCTGGCCACAAAATAGAGCGAAACACCAACGTCAAAGACCTGGGAGTGATCATGTCGGAGGATCTCACCTTCAAGGACCATAACATTGTATCAATCGCATCTGCTAGAAAAATGACAGGATGGATAATGAGAACCTTCAAAACTAGGGAGGCCAAGCCCATGATGACACTCTTCAGGTCACTTGTTCTATCTAGGCTGGAATATTGCTGCACACTAACAGCACCTTTCAAGGCAGGTGAAATTGCCGACCTAGAAAATGTACAGAGAACTTTCACGGCGCGCATAACGGAGATAAAACACCTCAATTATTGGGAGCGCTTGAGGTTCCTAAACCTGTATTCCCTGGAACGCAGGAGGGAGAGATACATGATTATATACACCTGGAAAATCCTAGAGGGACTAGTACCGAACTTGCACACGAAAATCACTCATTACGAAAGCAAAAGACTTGGCAGACGATGCACCATCCCCCCAATGAAAAGCAGGGGTGTCACTAGCACGTTAAGAGACCATACAATAAGTGTCAGGGGCCCGAGACTGTTCAACTGCCTCCCAGCACACATAAGGGGGATTACCAACAGACCCCTGGCAGTCTTCAAGCTGGCACTGGACAAGCACCTAAAGTCAGTTCCGGATCAGCCGGGCTGTGGCTCGTATGTTGGTTTGCGTGCAGCCAGCAGCAACAGCCTGGTTGATCAGGCTCTGATCCACCAGGAGGCCTGGTCTCAGACCGGGCCGCGGGGGCGTTGACCCCCGGAACTCTCTCCAGGTAAACTCCAGGTATTGGATTGCGGTACAACACCTAGCTCTGCTGGGTGCGTGATCTTTGTAGGATTGGATGGTCCAGTTGGTTAGAGCGTCGTGAATTTGTGTTTGTGTATATTTCGCCTGCTCTTACGAATTCCTTGCATTGTTAATATCTCTAGTAAGGCTGATTCATGCAGGGGATGAGATGAAAAGCTGTAAACCTTCTCCCTGAAAGCTGGCTGCCTTGGATCAACGTCTAGCGCAAGCTGGACTCCAAGGTATTGATTCAGTGTGGGTAGATTGGTAAAGCACTGCGTACCTTGTTCCAAGATTCGTAGGTTCGAGTCTCCTTCATACAGTGTTTGTGTATATTTCGCCTGCTCTTGCGAATTCCTTGCATATATATATATATATATATATATATATATATATATATATATATATATATATATATATATATATATATATATATATATATATTATATGTCGTGCCTAATAGGTAAAACTGGTCAATTAGCAAGAACTCATTTAAAATTAAGTTCTTTCTAAAATTTACTCTTATACGATTAAAGATGTATTTTTCATTAATTTTAATTTAAAAATTTATAATTTTGCACCCAAAGGACCTTAGAAAACTTACCTAACCTTATTATAACAAACGCTATTATACCCTAATCCAACTAAATATATTTTAGATACCTTTACAATAATTTAATAATACACAAACACAATTAAACATTTTTCTTGTTAGGTTCAGAATGATTTTGGCGAAATTATTGTATACACAAATTTTCGCTTGTCTTAAACGTCAAGATGAGCGTTGGTATTTTAGCCAAGATCGCAAGTTTTACATATTCGGCACGACATATATATATATATATATATATATATATATATATATATATATATATATATATATATATATATATATATATATATATATATATATATATATATATAATGTCGTGACGAATATGTAAAACTGGTCAATTAGAAAGAACTCTAAAATTTTCTCATATACATTTAGATATATATTTTGCCATTTATGTTAATATAAAATTAATAATTTTGTACCAAAAGAGCCTTAGGAAACTTACCTAACCTTATTATAACAAGCACAGTTTAATTTATTATAATAATAATTTAATAATAAACAAACACAATGAAATATATCGTTTTCCTTAGATTTTGAGTTACTTTTGCGAAATTATTGCATACAAAAATTTTCACTTTCCCTATTCAGCAAGAAGTGCGTTGCTATTTAAGCCAAAATCACAAGTTTTACTTATTCGGCACGACAAATATATATATTATATTTATGTCATTGTGTGTGTTTGTGTGTAGATGCAAGAAACTTCAGGTCGTAAACAACGTTTCTAAGGTAAAAACAATTTTGTTTTTGGATTGGATAAAAAGATAAATTTTGTTAAGTATTTTTATGTAAATGTGTAGATTTGTAGGGTTGTATAGGCCTCTCACGGCTCTGTGCAGCCCTCAACCTGTACTCACTTTGTAGGGTTGTATAGGCCTCTCACGGCCCTGTGCAGCCCTCAACCTGTACACACTTTGTAGGGTTGTATAGGCCTCTCACGGCCCTGTGCAGCCCTCAACCTGTACACACTTTGTAGGGTTGTATAGGCCTCTCACGGCCCTGTGCAGCCCTCAACCTGTACTCACTTTGTAGGGTTGTATAGGCCTCTCACGGCCCTGTGCAGCCCTCAACCTGTACACACTTTGTAGGGTTGTATAGGCCTCTCACGGCTCTGTGCAGCCCTCAACCTGTACACACTTTGTAGGGTTGTATAGGCCTCTCACGGCCCTGTGCAGCCCTCAACCTGTACACACTTTGTAGGGTTGTATAGGCCTCTCACGGCTCTGTGCAGCCCTCAACCTGTACACACTTTGTAGGGTTGTATAGGCCTCTCACGGCCCTGTGCAGCCCTCAACCTGTACACACTTTGTAGGATTGGATAGGCCTCTCACGGCCCTGTGCAGCCCTCAACCTGTACTCACTTTGTAGGGTTGTATAGGCCTCTCACGGCCCTGTGCAGCCCTCAACCTGTACTCACTTTGTAGGGTTGTATAGGCCTCTCACGGCCCTGTGCAGCCCTCAACTTGTACACACTTTGTAGGGTTGTATAGGCCTCTCACGGCCCTGTGCAGCCCTCAACCTGTACTCACTTTGTAGGGTTGTATAGGCCTCTCACGGCCCTGTGCAGCCCTCAACCTGTACACACTTTGTAGGGTTGTATAGGCCTCTCACGGCTCTGTGCAGCCCTCAACCTGTACACACTTTGTAGGATTGTATAGGCCTCTCACGGCCCTGTGCAGCCCTCAACCTGTACTCACTTTGTAGGGTTGTATAGGCCTCTCACGGCCCTGTGCAGCCCTCAACCTGTACTCACTTTGTAGGGTTGTATAGGCCTCTCACGGCCCTGTGCAGCCCTCAACCTGTACACACTTTGTAGGGTTGTATAGGCCTCTCACGGCCCTGTGCAGCCCTCAACCTGTACTCACTTTGTAGGGTTGTATAGGCTTCTCACGGCCCTGTGCAGCCCTCAACCTGTACTCACTTTGTAGGATTGTATAGGCCTCTCACGGCCCTGTGCAGCCCTCAACCTGTACACACTTTGTAGGGTTGTATAGGCCTCTCACGGCCCTGTGCAGCCCTCAACCTGTACACACTTTGTAGGGTTGTATAGGCCTCTCACGGCCCTGTGCAGCACTCAACCTGTACACACTTTGTAGGGTTGTATAGGCCTCTCACGGCCCTGTGCAGCCCTCAACCTGTACACACTTTGTAGGATTGTATAGGCCTCTCACGGCCCTGTGCAGCCCTCAACCTGTACTCACTTTGTAGGGTTGTATAGGCCTCTCACGGCCCTGTGCAGCCCTCAACCTGTACACACTTTGTAGGGTTGTATAGGCCTCTCACGGCCCTGTGCAGCCCTCAACCTGTACTCACTTTGTAGGGTTGTATAGGCCTCTCACGGCCCTGTGCAGCCCTCAACCTGTACACACTTTGTAGGATTGTATAGGCCTCTCACGGCCCTGTGCAGCCCTCAACCTGTAACACTTTGTAGGGTTGTATAGGCCTCTCACGGCCCTGTGCAGCCCTCAACCTGTACTCACTTTGTAGGGTTGTATAGGCCTCTCACGGCCCTGTGCAGCCCTCAACCTGTACACACTTTGTAGGGTTGTATAGGCCTCTCACGGCCCTGTGCAGCCCTCAACCTGTACACTGTTCAACCTGTAAACACTTTGTAGGATTGTATAGGCCTCTCACGGCCCTGTGCAGTCAACCTGGTATTGTATAGGCCTCTCACGGCCCTGTGCAGCCCTCAACCTGTACACACTTTGTAGGATTGTATAGGCCTCTCACGGCCCTGTGCAGTCAACCTGTACACACTTTGTAGGGTTGTATAGGTCTCTCACGGCCCTGTGCAGCCCTCAACCTGTACTCACTTTGTAGGGTTGTATAGGCCTCTCACGGCCCTGTGCAGCCCTCAACCTGTACTCACTTTGTAGGGTTGTATAGGCCTCTCACGGCCCTGTGCAGCCCTCAACCTGTACACACTTTGTAGGGTTGTATAGGCCTCTCACGGCCCTGTGCAGCCCTCAACCTGTACTCACTTTGTAGGGTTGTATAGGCCTCTCACGGCCCTGTGCAGCCCTCAACCTGTACTCACTTTGTAGGATTGTATAGGCCTCTCACGGCCCTGTGCAGCCCTCAACCTGTACACACTTTGTAGGGTTGTATAGGCCTCTCACGGCCCTGTGCAGCCCTCAACCTGTACACACTTTGTAGGGTTGTATAGGCCTCTCACGGCCCTGTGCAGCACTCAACCTGTACACACTTTGTAGGGTTGTATAGGCCTCTCACGGCCCTGTGCAGCCCTCAACCTGTACACACTTTGTAGGGTTGTATAGGCCTCTCACGGCCCTGTGCAGCCCTCAACCTGTACTCACTTTGTAGGGTTGTATAGGCCTCTCACGGCCCTGTGCAGCCCTCAACCTGTACACACTTTGTAGGGTTGTATAGGCCTCTCACGGCCCTGTGCAGCCCTCAACCTGTACTCACTTTGTAGGGTTGTATAGGCCTCTCACGGCCCTGTGCAGCCCTCAACCTGTACACACTTTGTAGGATTGTATAGGCCTCTCACGGCCCTGTGCAGCCCTCAACCTGTACACACTTTGTAGGATTGTATAGGCCTCTCACGGCCCTGTGCAGCCCTCAACCTGTACACACTTTGTAGGGTTGTATAGGTCTCTCACGGCCCTGTGCAGCCCTCAACCTGTACTCACTTTGTAGGGTTGTATAGGCCTCTCACGGCCCTGTGCAGCCCTCAAACTGTATTCACTTTGTATGGTTGTATAGGCCTCTCACGGCCCTGTGCAGCCCTCAACCTGTACACACTTTGTAAGGTTGTATAGGCCTCTCACGGTCCTGTGCAGCCCTCAACCTGTACTCACTTTGTAGGGTTGTATAGGCCTCTCACGGCCCTGTGCAGCCCTCAACCTGTACTCACTTTGTAGGGTTGTATAGGCCTCTCACGGCCCTGTGCAGCCCTCAACCTGTACTCACTTTGTAGGGTTGTATAGGCCTCTCACGGCCCTGTGCAGCCCTCAACCTGTACTCACTTTGTAGGGTTGTATAGGCCTCTCACGGCCCTGTGCAGCCCTCAACCTGTACACACTTTGTAGGGTTGTATAGGCCTCTCACGGCCCTGTGCAGCCCTCAACCTGTACTCACTTTGTAGGGTTGTATAGGCCTCTCACGGCCCTGTGCAGCCCTCAACCTGTACACACTTTGTAGGGTTGTATAGGCCTCTCACGGCCCTGTGCAGCCCTCAACCTGTACTCACTTTGTAGGGTTGTATAGGCCTCTCACGGCCCTGTGCAGCCCTCAACCTGTACTCACTTTGTAGGGTTGTATAGGCCTCTCACGGCCCTGTGCAGCCCTCAACCTGTACACACTTTGTAGGGTTGTATAGGCCTCTCACGGCCCTGTGCAGCCCTCAACCTGTACTCACTTTGTAGGGTTGTATAGGCCTCTCACGGCCCTGTGCAGCCCTCAACCTGTACACACTTTGTAGGGTTGTATAGGCCTCTCACGGCCCTGTGCAGCCCTCAACCTGTACTCACTTTGTAGGGTTGTATAGGCCTCTCACGGCCCTGTGCAGCCCTCAACCTGTACTCACTTTGTAGGGTTGTATAGGCCTCTCACGGCCCTGTGCAGCCCTCAACCTGTACACACTTTGTAGGGTTGTATAGGCCTCTCACGGCCCTGTGCAGCCCTCAACCTGTACTCACTTTGTAGGGTTGTATAGGCCTCTCACGGCCCTGTGCAGCCCTCAACCTGTACACACTTTGTAGGGTTGTATAGGCCTCTCACGGCCCTGTGCAGCCCTCAACCTGTACTCACTTTGTAGGGTTGTATAGGCCTCTCACGGCCCTGTGCAGCCCTCAACCTGTACACACTTTGTAGGGTTGTATAGGCCTCTCACGGCCCTGTGCAGCCCTCAACCTGTACTCACTTTGTAGGGTTGTATAGGCCTCTCACGGCCCTGTGCAGCCCTCAACCTGTACTCACTTAATATACTTCAAAATTATACACTATAATTATTTACCAGCAGCACATTCGACGAACCAGACTGCAGAAGACAATGTATGTGATTAATCTGTTACACGAAGAAGTCCAAGACTTTCCCCAGAGAGTTCACCCCGGAGTGTTCACCCCGGAGTGTTCACCCCAGAGTGTTCACCCCGGAGTGTTCATCCCGGAGTGTTCATCCCGGAGTGTTCACCCCGGAGTGTTCACCCCGGAGTGTTCACCCCGGAGTGTTCACCCCAGAGTGTTCACCCCTGAGTGTTCATCCCGGAGTGTTCATCCCGGAGTGTTCACCCCGGAGTGTTCACCCCGGAGTGTTCACCCCGGAGTGTTCACCCCGGAGTGTTCACCCCAGTGTTCACCCCGGAGTGTTCACCCCAGAGTGTTCACCCCGGAGTGTTCACCCCGGAGTGTTCACCCCAGTGTTCACCCCGGAGTGTTCACCCCAGAGTGTTCACCCCGGAGTGTTCACCCCGGAGTGTTCACCCCAGTGTTCACCCCGGAGTGTTCACCCCGGAGTGTTCACCCCAGTGTTCACCCCGGAGTGTTCACCCCAGAGTGTTCACCCCGGAGTGTTCACCCCAGAGTGTTCACCCCAGAGTGTTCACCCCAGAGTGTTCACCCCAGAGTGTTCACCCCAGAGTGTTCACCCCAGAGTGTTCACCCCAGAGTGTTCACCCCAGAGTGTTCACCCCAGAGTGTTCACCCCAGAGTGTTCACCCCGGAGAGTTCACCCCGGAGAGTTCACCCCGGAGTGTTCACCCCAGAGTGTTCACCCAGTTGTGTTCACCCCAGATGGTTCACCCCGGAGAGTTCACCCTGGAGAGTTCACCCCGGAGTGTTCACCCCAGAGTGTTCACCCAGGAGTGTTCACCCCGGAGTGTTCACCCCAGAGTGTTCACCCCGGAGTGTTCACCCCAGAGTGTTCACCCCGGAGTGTTCACCCCGGAGAGTTCACCCCGGAGAGTTCACCCCGGAGTGTTCACCCCGGAGTGTTCACCCCGGAGTGTTCACCCCAGAGTGTTCACCCCGGAGTGTTCACCCCAGAGTGTTCACCCCGGAGAGTTCACCCCGGAGAGTTCACCCCGGAGTGTTCACCCCGGAGTGTTCACCCAGGAGTGTTCACCCCAGAGTGTTCACCCCGGAGTGTTCACCCCAGAGTGTTCACCCCGGAGTGTTCACCCCGGAGTGTTCACCCCGGAGAGTTCACCCCGAAGTGTTCACCCCAGAGTGTTCACCCCGGAGTGTTCACCCCGGAGAGTTCACCCCGGAGTGTTCACCCCGGAGTGTTCACCCCGGAGTGTTCACCCCAGAGTGTTCACCCCAGAGTGTTCACCCCAGAGTGTTCACCCCGGAGTGTTCACCCCAGAGTGTTCACCCCAGAGTGTTCACCCCAGAGTGTTCACCCCGGAGTGTTCACCCCGGAGTGTTCACCCCGGAGTGTTCACCCCGGAGTGTTCACCCCAGAGTGTTCACCCCGGAGTGTTCACCCCGGAGTGTTCACCCCGGAGAGTTCACCCCGGAGTGTTCACCCCGGAGCGTTCACCCCGGAGTGTTCACCCCGGAGTGTTCACCCCGGAGCGTTCACCCCAGAGTGTTCACCCCGGAGTGTTCACCCCAGAGTGTTCACCCCGGAGTGTTCACCCCGGAGTGTTCACCCCGGAGTGTTCAGCCCAGAGTGTTCACCCCGGAGTGTTCACCCCGGAGTGTTCACCCCGGAGCGTTCACCCCGGAGTGTTCACCCCGGAGCGTTCACCCCGGAGTGTTCACCCCGGAGTGTTCACCCCGGAGTGTTCACCCCGGAGTGTTCAGCCCAGAGTGTTCACCCCGGAGTGTTCACCCCAGAGTGTTCACCCCAGAGTGTTCACCCAGGAGTGTTTACCCCAGAGTGTTCACCCCGGAGTGTTCACCCCAGAGTGTTCACCCCAGAGTGTTCACCCCGGAGAGTTCACCCCGGAGTGTTCACCCCAGAGTGTTCACCCCAGAGTGTTCACCCCGGAGTGTTCACCCCGGAGCGTTCACCCCGGAGTGTTCACCCCAGAGTGTTCACCCCAGAGTGTTCACCCCGGAGTGTTCACCCCGCAGTGTTCACCCCGGAGTGTTCACCCCGGAGTGTTCACCCCGGAGTGTTCACCCCGGAGTGTTCACCCCGGAGTGTTCACCCCGGAGAGTTCACCCCGGAGTGTTCACCCCGGAGTGTTCACCCCGGAGTGTTCACCCCGGAGTGTTCACCCCGGAGTGTTCACCCCGGAGTGTTCACCCCGGAGTGTTCACCCCGGAGTGTTCACCCCGGAGTGTTCACCCCGGAGTGTTCACCCCGGAGTGTTCACCCCGGAGTGTTCACCCCAGAGTGTTCACCCCGGAGCGTTCACCCCGGAGCGTTCACCCCGGAGTGTTCACCCCAGAGTGTTCACCCCGGAGTGTTCACCCCGGAGTGTTCACCCCGGAGCGTTCACCCCGGAGGGTTCACCCCGGAGCGTTCACCCCGGAGTGTTCACCCCGGAGTGTTCACCCCGGAGTGTTCACCCCAGAGTGTTCACCCCGGAGTGTTCACCCCGGAGTGTTCACCCCGGAGTGTTCACCCCGGAGTGTTCACCCCAGAGTGTTCACCCCGGAGTGTTCACCCCAGAGTGTTCACCCCGGAGTGTTCACCCCGGAGTGTTCACCCCGGAGACCTAATAACCCACGACCCCTCAATAAAAGAGATGAAGTAGGTGAGGTGTTCTTGATTCAAGTATGTGAACCTGTCCATCCCTGATATGGATCAAACCTGAATGTTCCCATTCCCTGGGCACTGTATGACCCATGAGAGTTTAAAACCTTCCTAAATATATATCTAATAACATTAGTTTGTTGTGCATCCAGTATCCATCGTGTGGAGGGCAACACAAGAGCTTATGGATACACAAAAGACCTAGGAACTAGGCACAAATGGGTTAACAGGAATACATCTGGATTTATATCTCCAGTTCGCTTATCTGTTACAGGCAAATTTAGAAAATTTGCTTGTAAGGATATCGTGACATATCACGATAATCTTTTAGTACATGAAAGCCAGTATGCCATTTCTCACTTCGAGTCCTTTGGTGTCCTTCCAGGAACTGGCAGACACACTGTTGATATAACACATGACCTTTGATTCTCTCACTACTAACAATGGGACACACATGTTCAGAAAACAGTGAGATTATTAACTCATCTTGGCAGATTGTACATATTTAAATTGTCGGTTACTTAAAAATTATGACTACACTATCAGTAATAACTGTTGATTATAATATCAAGTTAATACCTAAAGTGCAATACAATGTATTGTAGACTAGCAGCACACAGTACAAGCACTAGCACACAGTACAAGCACTAGCACACAGTAGAAGCACTAGCACACAGTACAAGCACTAGCACAGTACAAGCACTAGCACACAGTACAAGCACTAGCACACACTACAAGCACTAGCACATAGTACAAGCACTAGCACACAATACAAGCACTAGCACACAGTACAAGCACTAGCACACAGTACAAACACTAGCACACAATACAAGCACTAGCAAACAGTACAAGCACTAGCACACACTACAAGCACTAGCACACAGTACAAGCACTAGCACACAATACAAGCACTAGCACACAGTACAAGCACTAGCACACAGTACAAACACTAGCACACAATACAAGCACTAGCACACAGTACAAGCACTAGCACACAGTACAAGCACTAGCACACAGTACAAGCACTAGCACACAATACAAGCACTAGCACACAGTACAAGCACTAGCACACATTACAAGCACTAGCACACAGTACAAGCACTAGCACACAATACAAGCACTAGCACACAGTACAAGCACTAGCACACAATACAAGCACTAGCACACAATACAAGCACTACCACACAATACAAGGACTAGCTCACAATACAAGCACTACCACACAATACAAGCACTAGCACACAGTACAAGCACTAGCACACATTACAAGCACTAGCACACAGTACAAGCACTAGCACACAGTACAAGTACTAGCACACTGTACAAACACTAGCACTCAGTACAAGTACTAGAACACAGCAAAAGCACTAGAACACAGTACAAGCACTAACACACAGTACAAGCACTAGCACACAGTACAATCACTAGCACACTGTACAAGCACTAGCACACAATACAAGCACTAGTACACAGTACAAGCACTAGCACACAGTACAAGCACTAGCACACAGTACAATCACTAGCACACTGTAGAAGCACTAGCACACAATACAAGCACTAGTACACAGTACAAGCACTAGCACAGTACAAGCACTAGCACACAGAACAAGCACTAGCAAACAGAACAAGCACTAGCACACTGTACAAGCACTACCACACAATACAAGCACTAGTACACAGTACAAGCACTAGCACACAGTACAAGCACTAGCAAACAGAACAAGCACTAGCACACAGTACAAGCACTACCACACAATACAAGCACTACCACACAATACAAGCACTAGCACACAGTACAAGCACTAGCACACTGTACAAGCACTACCACACAATACAAGCACTACCACACAATACAAGCACTAGCACACTGTACAAGCACTAGCACACAATACAAGCACTAGTACACAGTACAAGCACTAGCACACATTACAAGCACTACCACACAGAACAAGCACTAGCAAACAGAACAAGCACTAGCACACTGTACAAGCACTACCACACAATACAAGCACTAACACACAATACAAGCACTACCACACAATACAAGCACTAGCACACAGTACAAGCACTAGCACACAGTACAAGCACTAGCAAACAGAACAAGCACTAGCACACAGTACAAGCACTACCACACAATACAAGCACTAGCACACAGCACAAGCACTAGCACACAGAACAAGCACTACCAAACAGAACAAGCAATAGCAAACAGAACAAGCACTAGCACACAGTACAAGCACTAGCACACAGAACAAGCACTACCAAACAGAACAAGCACTAGCAAACAGAACAAGCACTAGCACACTGTTCAAGCACTAGCACACAGTACAAGCACTAACACACAATACAAGTACTACCACACAAGACAAGCACTAGCACACAATACAAGCACTAGCACACAGTACAAGCACTAGCACACTGTACAAGCACTAGCACACAGTACAAGTACTAGAACACAGCAAAAGCACTAGAACAGTACAAGCACTAACACACAGTACAAGCACTAGCACACAGTACAATCACTAGCACACTGTACAAGCACTAGCACACAATACAAGCACTAGTACACAGTACAAACACTAGCACACAGTACAAGCACTAGCACACAGAACAAGCATTAGCAAACAGAACAAGCACTAGCACACTGTACAAGCACTACCACATAATACAGGCACTAGTACACAGTACAAGCACTAGCACACAGTACAAGCACTAGCACACAGTACAAGCACTACCACACAATACAAGCACTAACACACAATACAAGCACTACCACACAATACAAGCACTAGCACACAGTACAAGCACTAGCACACAGTACAAACACTAGCACACAATACAAGCACTAGCACACAGTACAAGCACTAGCACACAGTACAAGCACTAGCACACAGTACAAGCACTAGCACACAATACAAGCACTAGCACACAGTACAAGCACTAGCACACAGTACAAACACTAGCACACAATACAAGCACTAGCACACAGTACAAGCACTAGCACACAGTACAAGCACTAGCACACAGTACAAGCACTAGCACACAGTACAAGCACTAGCACACAGTACAAGCACTAGCACACAATACAAGCACTAGCACACAGTACAAGCACTAGCACACATTACAAGCACTAGCACACAGTACAAGCACTAGTACACAATACAAGCACTAGCACACAGTACAAGCACTAGCACACAATACAAGCACTAGCACACAATACAAGCACTAGCACACAATACAAGCACTACCACACAATACAAGGACTAGCTCACAATACAAGCACTACCACACAATACAAGCACTAGCACACAGTACAAGCACTAGCACACATTACAAGCACTAGCACACAGTACAAGCACTAGCACACAGTACAAGTACTAGCACACTGTACAAACACTAGCACTCAGTACAAGTACTAGAACACAGCAAAAGCACTAGAACACAGTACAAGCACTAACACACAGTAGAAGCACTAGCACACAGTACAATCACTAGCACACTGTACAAGCACTAGCACACAATACAAGCACTAGTACACAGTACAAGCACTAGCACACAGTACAAGCACTAGCACACAGTACAATCACTAGCACACAGTACAATCACTAGCACACAATACAAGCACTAGTACACGGTACAAGCATTAGCACAGTACAAGCACTAGCACACAGAACAAGCACTAGCAAACAGAACAAGCACTAGCACACTGTACAAGCACTACCACACAATACAAGCACTAGTACACAGTACAAGCACTAGCACACAGTACAAGCACTAGCAAACAGAACAAGCACTAGCACACAGTACAAGCACTACCACACAATACAAGCACTACCACACAATACAAGCACTAGCACACAGTACAAGCACTAGCACACTGTACAAGCACTACCACACAATACAAGCACTAGTACACAGTACAAGCACTAGCACACAGTACAAGCACTACCACACAGAACAAGCACTAGCACACTGTACAAGCACTACCACACAATACAATCACTAGCACACAGTACAAGCACTACCACACAGTACAAGCACTAGCACACAGAACAAGCACTAGCAAACAGAACAAGCACTAGCACACTGTACAAGCACTACCACACAATACAAGCACTAGTACACAGTACAAGCACTAGCACACAGTACAAGCACTAGCAAACAGAACAAGCACTAGCACACAGTACAAGCACTACCACACAATACAAGCACTACCACACAATACAAGCACTAGCACACAGTACAAGCACTAGCACACTGTACAAGCACTACCACACAATACAAGCACTACCACACAATACAAGCACTAGCACACTGTACAAGCACTAGCACACAATACAAGCACTATACAAAGTACAAGCACTAGCACACATTACAAGCACTACCACACAGAACAAGCACTAGCAAACAGAACAAGCACTAGCACACTGTACAAGCACTACCACACAATACAAGCACTAACACACAATACAAGCACTACCACACAATACAAGCACTAGCACACAGTACAAGCACTAGCACACAGTACAAGCACTAGCAAACAGAACAAGCACTAGCACACAGTACAAGCACTACCACACAATACAAGCACTAGCACACAGCACAAGCACTAGCACACAGAACAAGCACTACCAAACAGAACAAGCAATAGCAAACAGAACAAGCACTAGTACACAGTACAAGCACTAGCACACATTACAAGCACTACCACACAGAACAAGCACTAGCAAACAGAACAAGCACTAGCACACTGTACAAGCACTAGCACACATTACAAGCACTAACACACAATACAAGTACTACCACATAATACAAGCACTACCACACACTACAAGCACTAGCACACAGTACAAGCACTAGCACACTGTACAAGCACTAGCACACAGTACAATTACTAGAACACAGCAAAAGCACTAGAACAGTACACGCACTAACACACAGTACAAGCACTAGCACACAGAACAATCACTAGCACACAGTACAAGCACTAGCACACAGTACAAGCACTAGCACACAGTACAAGCACTAGCAAACAGAACAAGCACTAGCACACAGTACAAGCACTACCACACAATACAAGCACTAGCACACAGCACAAGCACTAGCACACAGAACAAGCACTACCAAACAGAACAAGCAATAGCAAACAGAACAAGCACTAGCACACAGAACAAGCACTAGCACACAGAACAAGCACTACCAAACAGAACAAGCACTAGCAAACAGAACAAGCACTAGCACACTGTACAAGCACTAGCACACAGTACAAGCACTAACACACAATACAAGTACTACCACACAATACAAGCACTAGCACACAATACAAGCACTAGCACACAGTACAAGCACTTGCACACTGTACAAGCACTAGCACACAGTACAATTACTAGAACACAGCAAAAGCACTAGAACAGTACAAGCACTAACACACAGTACAAGCACTAGCACAAAGTACAATCACTAGCACACTGTACAAGCACTAGCACACAATACAAGCACTAGTACACAGTACAAACACTAGCACACAGTACAAGCACTAGCACACAGAACAAGCATTAGCAAACAGAACAAGCACTAGCACACTGTACAAGCACTACCACATAATACAAGCACTAGTACACAGTACAAGCACTAGCACACAGTACAAGCACTAGCACACAGTACAAGCATTACCACACAATACAAGCACTAACACACAATACAAGCACTACCACACAATACAAGCACTAGCACACAGTACAAGCACTAGCACACAGTACAAGCACTAACACAGTACAAGCACTAGCACACAGTACAAGCACTAGCAAACAGAACAAGCACTAGCACACAGTACAAGCACTACCACACAATACAAGCACTACCACACAATACAAGCACCAGCACACATTACAAGCACTTGCACACAGTACAAGCACTAGCACACAGTACAAGCACTAGCACACAGTACAAGCACTAGCACACAGTACAAGCACTACCACACAATACAAGCACTACCACACAATACAAGCACTACCACACAAAACAAGCACTAGTACACAGTACAATCACTAGCACACAGTACAAGCACTAGCACACAGAACAAGCACTACCAAACAGAACAAGCACTAGCAAACAGAGCAAGCACTAGCACACTGTACAAGCACTAGCACACAGTACAAGCACTAACACACAACACAAGCACTACCACACAATACAAGCACTACCACACAATACAAGCAATAGCACGCAATACAAGCACTAGCACACAATACAAGCACTAGCACACAGTACAATCACTAGCACACAATACAAGCACTACCACACAATACAAGCACTACCACACAGTACAAGCACTACCACACAATACAAGCACTACCACACAGTACAAGCACTACCACACAATACAAGCACTAGCACACAGTACAAGCACTAGCACACAGTACAAGCACTAGCACACAATACAAGCACTAGCACACAGTACAAGCACTAGCACACAGTACAAGCACTAGCACACAGTACAAGCACTAGCACACAGTAAAAGCACTAGAACACAGTAAAAGCACTAGCACACAGTACAAGCACTAGCACACAGCACAAGCACTAGCACACAGCACAAGCACTAGCACACAGCACAAGCACTAGCACCCAGTACAAGCACTAGTTCTATGACAAGGTGACAGTAGTAACACAAGAGAGAGAGGGGTGGGTAGGTTGCATTTTCTTAAACTGCAAGAAGGTTTTAGACAGTTCCACACAAGAGATTAGTGCAAAAGCTGGAGAACCAGGCAGGTATAACAGGGAAGGTGTCATGTAGAGGGGTAATTAACGAAAGGGGAAGTGCTGAAAATATCTAGCCTAGACAGGACTCGCAGCAATGGTTTTAAGTTGGAAAAATTCAGATTCAGGAAGGATATAGGAAAGTACTGGTTTGGTAATAGAGTTGTGGATGAGTGGAACAAACTCCCAAGTACCGTTATAGAGGCCAGAACGTTGTGTAGCTTTAAAAATAGGTTGGATAAATACATGAGTAGATGTGGGTGGGTGTGAGTTAGACCTGATAGCTTGTGCTAACAGGTCGGTTGCCGTGTTCCTCCCTTAAGTCAATGTGACCTGACCTGACTAGGTTGGGTGCTTTGGCTTAAGCCGGTAGGAGACTTGGACCTGCCTCGCATGGGCCAGTAGGCCTTCTGCAGTGTTCCTTCGTTCTTATGTTCTTATGTTCTTATGAGTAATCGGAGGGAGTAGGCAGGGAGAGGCGAGTCGAGTGACAGGAGCGGAGGTAACATAAGGTCACGGGTGACTACACCGTCACCACTCTTTACCATCACACTTCTCACCCTCTCAGTACTTGAAATAAAAAATAAAATATAAAAATAAGAATAAGATAAAGCAGGGACAGTGAATATTACTATTCCACTCAAACACATAATATATTTGGAAACAGGAGAACACTATTGGGTTTAGATAAATGGTGATGGTACATGAACAGTGAGACAAGGAATACAATTTAACTGACGAAACAGAAAATAACTTACATATAGTTCAGAGGATAGTTCACCACAGGAACTCAGTCACACTCTAGCCACAGGTCCCGAGACCTACACAGCATGAGCACTGCTCCAAGCCAGTATTCTGTCCAGTGTCTCCAACAGTCTCTTCCAGAGACTCTCCAGCACCCTTCTCCCCAGAACTCTTGCACCCCAGCCAGAGCTCAGCCCGAATCTCTCCTGCTCAGAGCTCTGCACACAGGCCAGAGCTCCACTCGAATCTCTCTCTCTAGCTGTTTCCTTGAGCTTATAAGGTCCTTAAGCACCCCCATAAGGCGTAGACCACGTGTTAAGACCTGACGCCAGGCAAGAACAAAAGACCTTAAACTTAGGCCGAGTGGTGTGTATGACAGCTATTTGCCAAGGAAAAGTTTGTGACAATTTACTGGTTAATTAGGTCTCCCATACACCTCACAAGTACAGTTACTACATCACCAAGGCACTGCAATGAATCAAAGAATACCTGAAAGGAAGGCAGCAGCGAGTCATGGTACGCGATGAGGTATCGGAGTGGGCGCCTTTGACTAGCGGGGTTCCACAGGGGTCAGTCCTAGGACCGGTGTTGTTTCTGGTATATGTAAACGACATGACCCTAACGCAAGGTATAGACTCAGAAGTGTGCTTGTTTGCAAATGATATGAAGTTATTGAGAAGAATTCAATCAGACAAGAACCAGACGAGAGCTACAAAAGTATCTGCACAGGCTGCATGCTTGGTCCAGAAATTGGCTTCTGGGGTTCAGTCCCACCAAGTGCAAAACCATGAAGATTGGGGAAGGGCAAACAAGACAGCAGACAGCGTACAACCTAGGGGTCCAAAGACTACACACCTGACTCAAAGAAAAGGAACTTGGGATGAGTATAATACCAAACATATCTCCTGAGGTGCACATCAACCAAATAACTGCTGCAACATATGAGCGCCTAGCAAACCTAAGAACAGCATTCCGACATCTCAATAAGGAATCGCTCAGGACCCTGTACACCGTGTACGTCAGGCCCATATTGGAGTATGCAGCACCAATTTGGAACCCATACCTAGCCAAGCATGTAAGAAAATTAGAGAAAGTGCAAAAGTTTGCAACAAGACTACTCCCGGAGCAAAGGAGCATGCCTACGAGGAAAGGTTAGGGGAAATCGACCTGACGACACTGGAGGACAAGAGAGATAGGGGGGCTATGATAACGACATATCAAATACTGAGAGGAATTGACAAGGTAGGCAGAGACAGGATGTTCCAGAGATGGGACACAACAACATGGGGTGTGAGGGAAAAGTTCAGTAGATAGGAATAGCTAAGTCAATCTTATGGACTACCGTAGAGGTAACACCTAGAATATCACTAAAGACATCTGAAAAGTTACTCACACATTGAAGTAGTTCATCTCTCTTATTCAATTTCATCTCGAATCTACCATTGAAACTTCAACGCTGCATACCACAGACGGTTACCACCAGCCATGAGTAATCATTCCCTATGGTAGGACTACGGTACAGGTATTTAAAAGATTTGGTGATTGTTATAGTCTCAATTTATTGTAAGTCAAGTCAGGCAGGATATAATATTTAATTCTGCCACCTTTTTGTTCGAGCTTGAAACACTTTGGAGGATTAGACTCCAGGGACCCGAGATTTTCCAGTGACAATTTGTTTCATTGAGCTCTTTATTTTATCAAGGGAACTGTCGTAGGACACTCTTGATTTGTTGGTGAGAAGATTGGATGGTCAAGGGACCCCATTCTACTTACTGTTTGCTCGGAGCCGGCATAGAACCCTTCGTTTTCATTAATACATATTGTTTAATTTAAGTAGGGATCAAGCCCTCTGGTTTATTTACAGTTTGGGCGGAGCAGGAATTTAACCCTCCGTTTTCTTTGATACCCGTTTCATTTTTTCCCAGTAGTTTAAGTTATTCTTGCAAGTATGGAGGAATACCAGTTTTGGATGAATGCTGGAAGTAAGTTAGGAATAACAGGGAAAAATTTAGAATCTTTCATTGGTGCTAAGATCCAGGAAAGACTTGAAAGAGAGAGAATTGAGAGAGAAGACAGAAAGGGAAAGAGAAGAGAAAAAGGAGAGAGAGAGAAATGAGAGAGAAATCCAAGAAAGACAGTTAGAAAGAGAAAGAGAAGACAAAAAGGAGCATGATGGACTTGATCGTGAGGAGAGAGCCAGAGTACATGAGGAACAAGTTAAATTAAAAGAACTTGAGGAAAGAGCAAAGGATAGAGAATATGAGTTAAGGGAGAGAGAAAAAGATCGCGAGCTCGAACAAGCTCGCCTTGAATTAGAGAATAAAAAGTTAACTTTCTCACAACAGCAATTAGATGAAGGAGTAATGGAACAACATGCAGCAAGTGCACATATTCCAACACCTAATTTACCTCCCTTCACAGAGGGGGAAGACATAGCTTCATACATTATCAGGTTTGAAAATACCGCTACCCTCTGTGAATGGCCTGCTGACACCTGGGCTACCAGGTTAGGAATGTTATTTTCTGGTACAGCTTTGAATATCTATGCAACTTTGTCGCAGGATATCATATGTAATTATAACCTACTGAAGAAGACAATCCTTAAAGCATATAAAAAAACCGCTATTTCTTGCAGGAAAGATTTCAGGTATGCCACCTTACAGCCTGGCCAGAACTTTCAGCAGTTACAGGTAACACTCTTTCGTTTGTTCGACTTTTGGATAGAGAGTTCAGGAATTGATCGCAGTTATGAATCTCTTAGAGACTTCATGGTTGCTGACCAGTTCCTGACAGCTCTTCCCCATCAGATACGAACATTCATCAGAGAACGTAACCTGATTAAAGCTGAGGAAGTTGCTGAGGCTGCTGACCTGTATGCTGAGGCTCACAATTCCTATAAAGACCTACAGGGATCGAACCCTAAGGGCAAGGGTTCATCAGACCTTAAGAAATCAAAACCTCTAGTGGAAAGTAAAATGACTTCTTTTATTCCTGTTTGTCATTTGTGTGGTGTTAAGGGACATAAACGTCCAGATTGCCCTTCTAAGAAGGTCCAAAAAGTTGGAAGATGTTTTAAAGACTGTAATGATCAAGCACCCTTCTGTTCAGGAACAGTTAATGGACTTAATGTATCTACCATTTTACGAGACACTGGATGCACATGTATAGTCATTTCTGATAAGCTGTTCCCTAATCTTAAAAAAACTCATTCCTCTGCTATACTTTCAGACTACTTGGGCCGAACAGACACTTTTCCTACCATCCGTTGTTACATTAGGTCTAAATGGTTCACAGGTTGGTCTGAAGCCGTACTAGCTCCCATCACTTCTTGCTCCGTACTAATAGGTAATGTAAAAGGTGCCATTCTTCCTTCTGAGATTGACCTTTCATCACCAAAGATGGACATAAGTGTTTCAGATCCTCTTCCTTTATAGAGTCAGAGAAGCCCCTCGAAAGTTCAGATGAGACAGTGTCTCGTGAGATTCATGTGGGATTAAAAACCAGTAATGCTACTCTCGAAAGCGAGGTAGTAGGATCACCGGTTCACTTGTTAGATGAAAGTGAAGATATCACCTCCGATACCATAAATGTCTTGACTAGGGCTCAGACCAAAGCCCAGGCTTCTCCTACTGTCCATCCCTTGATTTTCCCTGACTTTAAGCATTTAGATATATCGAAGGACTCCTTTGTCAATTTACAACGTAATTGCCCTTCTCTTCAGAATTGCCATAATGCCGCTAAACAAAATCAAGTTATCCAAAGGAAAAACTTTTCATATAAATCTGAATATATAAAAGGTATCTTGTACAAGTCAGTATTCAAATTAAATTCAGATGAGATAGACTATTCCATCTTAGTTGTTCCAAGTCAATGCAGAGAGACTGTTCTTAAAATGGCTCATGACCTGCCAATGGCCGGACATTTCTCGCATCGTCAAACCTTAAATAAAATTAGGGAAACCTATTTTTGGCCAAAAATGTCCTCAGATGTCACTACCTATTGTAGATCGTGTAAAGTTTGCCAACTGTCATCCTCCCGAGGTACCAGGCGAGTGCCTATGGTCAAAATGCCAGTCTTTACGGTACCCTTTGAAAGAGTAGCTATTGACATCGTTGGTCCTTTATCTCCACTTTCATCTGGGGGACATAGATATATATTAACATTAGTTGATTATGCTTCGAGTTTCCCTGAAGCCGTACCCTTAAAGACCATAACTACTACAGAGGTGGCTGAAGCCCTTTTGTCCATCTTCTCCAGAGTGGGCATCCCTAGAGAAATTTTGTCTGACCGTGGAACACAATTCACATCTGACTTAATGCAACATCTATACCAACTTCTGGGAGTGAAGCCTCTCTTCACAACACCCTATCATCCCAGCTGTAATGGGAGGATTGAGCACCAGCATTCGATTCTCAAGTCCATTTTAAGGAAACTTTGCTCCCTTAAACCTAAGGAATGGCATCGTTACCTACCCTGTGCTTTGTTTGCCATGAGGGAAGTTCCCAGTGACTCTTTGGGGTTTTCACCTTTTGAACTTCTCTATGGTAGACAGGCCAGAGCCCCATTGTCCATCCTTCATGACTTATGGACTAATGAGGAGGTGAGTGCTGAGGTTCAGTCTTCTTACCAGTTTCTCCTTGACCTTAGATTAAAACTTGAGGAGACCTCTGACATAGTTTCGAAAAACCTAAGCTTGTCAATGGACCAGTACAAAACCTATTTTGATTCCAAAAGTCAGAGGAGAAGTTTTAAAGTAGGGGATGAAGTCCTGGTACTTTTGCCTATCAAGTCAAATAAATTATTAGTAGCATGGAAAGGTCCATAAAAAGTATTAAAAATTTGTGGGAAAGTTGACTACCTCATAGAAGTCAAGGGGAAACCTAAGCTTTATCATATCAACATCCTTAAGAAATATTACCGAAGAAATTCGGTTAACTGCCTTAATAACTTTGACTTAGTTTTTCCACACGAACTTGATAAGACAACTGAAGAATGTAAGGTGTGCGTAATTGACACCTCTAACTTAGACTATGATGAAGAACTACATGACTTGGTGACTCTTGACCACTCGGGCGCAACCAACATTAATATTAATGAATCTTTGGATGACTGTAAGGGACATGAACTACTTCAATGTGTGAGTAACTTTTCAGACGTCTTTACTGATATTCCAGGTGTTACCTCCACGGTAGTCCATAAGATTGACTTAGTGACAGACAATCCTATCAAACGAAAATTATACCCAATTCCAGTTCACCTTAGGGATGCATTTGACCAAGAGGTAGACAAATTATTAAAACTAAAGATCATTGAACCTTCAGTATCTGCATATTGCTCACCAGTAGTCATGGTTAAGGAGGAGGATAATTCATATAGACTTGCTATTGACTTCAGAGGCCTTAAAGCTGTAACTCGGTGGGATGCTGAGCCTATGCCCTTAATAGATAGCGATCTACACAAATTTTATGACTCTTCCTTCTTTTCAGAGATTGATATTGCACAGGCATATCATCAAGTAATGTTAGATCCTTCTTCTAAGCAGTACACCGCTTTTCCTACACACCAAGGACTGATGCAATATAGAACTATGCCCTTCGGTTTGGTAACTGCCTGTGCTACCTACGTTAGACTGATGAGAAAGGTCTTGGGTAATATGCCAAATGTTTCAGTTTATTTTGATAACATTTACGTAATGACATCCACGTGGGGCGAACATATCCAAACATTAACATCAGTTTTGCGTAGGTTACGCTCACATGGCCTCACTACTAAGCCAAAGAAATGCTTCCTTGGGTATAACAAGATTAGATATCTTGGATTGATGCTTTCTAATAACTCTCTGCAGCCTCTCCCCAGTAAGATCAAAGCTTTATTAGAATTTAAATTCCCCAAAACCAAGAAGCTCATGCGTAGCTTTCTTGGTTCTGTAAATTTTTATGCACGGTTTATCCCGAACCTTACTGATCTTACAGGCATCTTATCCGACTTCCTTAAAAAGTCTGTGAAGGAACCTCTTGAACTTTCCGACGTAGCTCGGGAAAAGTTTAATGAGATTAAAAATATCTTCTCGAAAGACCCTATACTTAAGATTCCAGATATTAATAAAACATTTTGTTTGAGAACTGATGCCTCCAATACTGGCTTAGGTGCAGTGCTACTACAATACTATGATGGTACTCCCCTCCCTGTATGCTTCCTAAGCTGGAAACTCCTTCCTGCAGAAACGAGATACTCCACCATAGAAAAGGAATGTTTGGCCCTTGTGTGGGGTATCTCCAAACTTAAATTTTATTTGCTGGGAAAAGAATTCATTTTAGAAATGGACCACAAACCTTTGATATACCTAGAAACTTTTAAGGGAACCAACAGTCGCCTCTTGAGGTGGACATTGGCACTCCAGGCTTTTAAGTTCCATATTGTGTATATCAAAGGTTCATCCAATTATTTCTCTGACTGGTTAAGTCGTGACAGTCAGTAGAAGATTTGTTGCCTTACGCGACTTCCACATTTTTTAATTTTTTCCTCGCCTATTCTTCTTATACTCCTTGACTATAAGTCTTGGTATGGGGGAGTGTGAGGGAAATGTTCAATAGATAGGAGTAGCGAGGGAGTATATAGTAACAATAGTTTCATTGCCGGCTACTTGTTAAGGTAGGGTAAGTCCCACTCCCACTATTCCCCCCCTTTTTCCCCTCCCCGAAAGTGATAGTTTGATTGCCGGCTGCTTGTTAAGGTAGGGTCAGTCTAGTTCCCACTATCCATTCCCCTCCCTCTTCCTCCCCCCCCGAAAGGTGACGTGTGGGGCTCCAGTCAAACAGTAAATCACTCGACTCACAGCTCCCAACACTACTCTTGAAAGGGCAGAGAGGGTCACCTGCTTATCAACGAGTAGAATTGAAGGAGACGGACCAACGTTCTGAGACGTCCCAAATTCTGATCCACTTACCTGTTTGTGTATGCAAGTAGCAGGATATAACCCCTCATCATTGCAGTGGAGAAAACCTGCTTTCCTGTCATTTGGACGGATTATTGATGGCTATAAAATCTGTGAAGAACGAGCCAGTGGGTTGTCACCAACACCTGCGACCCCCCCCCCATCATCGGCAACGGCTACGATTTCAACAACACGCAGTGTCACCAACACCAGACACCAAAGTTTTATATATATATAGTAGCGTTGAATTCAGATATCATTTGTATTTTTCATTTTTCATTTTCTTTAAGGTATGATCAATATTTCATATTTAAGTGTTTTATATTTTATATTTTATAAACAATAAAGTGTTTGTTTGTCAGTTTTTGTTCTTTTTCTATTCATTAATTTTCCTGAGGAGGAGCCAGCCTTGGTAATACTGTCTGAAGTTGTTACAAGGCTGAGTAAGCCTTCACAAGGGGTCACAGTTGAAAGTTAAAGACTCAGATGAATCACAGAGATGTTAGGAAGTACTTCTTCAGTCACAGAGCTGTCAGGAAGTGGAATAGTCTGGCAAGTGACGTAGTGGAGGCAGGAACCATACACAGCTTTAAGAAGAGGTATGATAAAATTCATGGAGCAGGAAGAGTTACCTAATAGCAGCCAGTAAAGAGGCGGGGCCAGGAGCTGTGACTCGATCACTGCAACCACAACTAGAGGAGTACAACTAGGTGAGTACAGAATAAGAGCACCAGCACCGGCACACACAACACACAACTGCACACAATAAAAGCATCAACTTGCACTGTGGATGATGGCTTATGTCTTTCAAGAAGGAATGTTCAGTAGTTCCGCACAACGTTATTATCAACCTCTTGATGTAAATATACTCAGAGCAGCAGTGTATTCACACTTGGAGGGGCGTAAATCCCAACATGTATACACATAAATCTGACCTTACCATAATCACCATATTAAGTAGTAAAAGATCTTTGACTGGTGGTGTACAGATGGCATACAATTTGAATGACCATCGTGTAGTCGACAGGCTTTAAAGCAGATAAAGCAAGGAAGCTAGGCTGTTGAAGGAAGAGTTAGAACATTAGTTACCACCGGAGGGAGTAGGCAGGGAGAGGCGAGTCGAGTGACAGGAGCGGAGGTAATATGAGGTCACTGGTGACTACACCGTCACCACTCTTTACCATCACACTTCTCACCCTCTCAGTACTTGAAATAAAAAATAAAATATAAAAATAAGAATAAGATAAAGCAGGGACAGTGAATATTACTATTCCACTCAAACACAATAATATATTTGGAAACAGGAGAACACTATTGGGTTTAGATAAATGGTGATGGTACATGAACAGTGAGACAAGGAATACAATTTAACTGACGAAACAGAAAATAACTTACATATAGTTCAGAGGACAGTTCACCACAGGAACTCAGTCACACTCTAGCCACAGGTCCCGAGACCTACACAGCACGAGCACTGCTCCAAGCCAGTACTCTGTCCAGTGTCTCCAACAGTCTCCTCCAGAGACTCTCCAGCACCCTTCTCCCCAGAACTCTTGCACCCCAGCCAGAGCTCAGCCCGAATCTCTCCTGCTCAGAGCTCTGCACACAGGCCAGAGCTCCACTCGAATCTCTCTCTCTAGCTGTTTCCTTGAGCTTATAAGGTCCTTAAGCACCCCCATAAGGCGTAGACCACGTGTTAAGACCTGACGCCAGGCAAGAACAAAAGACCTTAAACTTAGGCCGAGTGGTGTGTATGACAGCTATTTGCCAAGGAAAAGTTTATGACAATTTACTGGTTAATTAGGTCTCCCATACACCTCACAAGTACAGTTACTACATCACCAAGGCACTGCAATGAATCAAAGAATACCTGAAAGGAAGGCAGCAGCGAGTCATGGTACACGATGAGGTATCGGAGTGGGCGCCTTTGACTAGCGGGGTTCCACAGGGGTCAGTCCTAGGACCGGTGTTGTTTCTGGTATATGTAAACGACATAACCCTGACGCAAGGTATAGACTCAGAAGTGTGCTTGTTTGCAAATGATATGAAGTTATTGAGAAGAATTCAATCAGACAAGAACCAGACGAGAGCTACAAAAGGATCTGCACAGGCTGCATGCTTTGTCCAGAAATTGGCTTCTGGGGTTCAGCCCCACCAAGTGCAAAATCATGAAGATTGGGGAAGGGCAAACAAGACAGCAGACAGCGTACAACCTAGGGGTCCAAAGACTACACACCTGACTCAAGGAAAAGGATCTTGGGGTGAGTATAATACCAAACATATCTCCTGAGGTGCACATCAACCAAATAACTGCTGCAACATATGAGCGCCTAGCAAACCTAAGAACAGCATTCCGACATCTCAATAAGGAATCGCTCAAGGCCCTGTACACCGTGTAAGTCAGGCCCATATTGGAGTATGCAGCACCAATTTGGAACCCATACCTAGCCAAGCACGTAAGAAAATTAGAGAAAGTGCAAAAGTTTGCAACAAAACTACTCCCGGAGCAAAGGGGCATGCCCTACGAGGAAAGGTTAAGGGAAATCGACCTGACGACACTGGAGGACAAGAGAGATAGGGGGGCTATGATAACGACATATCAAATACTGAGAGGAATTGACAAGGTAGACAGAGACAGGATGTTCCAGAGATGGGACACAGCAACAAGGGGTCACAGTTGAAAGTTAAAGACTCAGATGATTCACAGAGATGTTAGGAAGTACTTCTTCAGTCACAGAGCTGTCACGAAGTGGAATAGTCTGGCAAGTGACGTAGTGGAGGCAGGAACAATACACAGCTTTAAGAAGAGATATGATAAAATTCATGGAGCAGGAAGAGTTACCTAATAGTTGCCAGTAAAGAGGCGGGGCCAGGAGCTGTGACTCGATCCCTGCAACCACAACTAGAGGAGTACAACTAGGTGAGTACAGAATAAGAGCACCAGCACCGGCACACACAACACACAACTGCACACAATAAAAGCATCAACTTGTACTGTGGATGATGGCTTATGTCTTTCAAGAAGGAATGTTCAGTAGTTCCACACAACGTTATTATCAACCTCTTGATGTAAATATACTCAGAGCAGCAGTGTATTCACACTTGGAGGGGCGTAAATCCCAACATGTATACACATAAATCTGACCTTACCATAATCACCATATTAAGTATTAAAAGATCTTTGACTGGTGGTGTACAGGTGGCAAACAATTTGAATGACCATCGTGTAGTCGATAGGCTTTAAAGCAGATAAAGCAAGGAAGCCAGGCTGTTGAAGGAAGAGTTAGAACATTAGTTACCACCGGCCACTTGAGAGGCCAGCGACTGTCCCCTCAACTGCTGGATAATTATTCAAGTTCTCTCATGGCAACACTACTTGATGTCCCATCAAGCTAGACAGCTTCTCTCTCCTCACAATTATCATTTACTTTGAAAATTATTATTATTGTTATTGTTAATATTATTATTAACATACCATACCCCCGGCCGGGTTTGAACCCGCGGTCATAGAGTCTCAAAACTCCAGCCCGTCGCGTTAGCCACTAGACCAGCTAGCCACAATAAGATTCATCCAACTAGGTATATTTCTATACCATAGGAAGGTTAGCACAGTCATGTTGACGGCAGTGAAGGGACTTGAGCTAGAGTTCGTCACGGCCACGCTAGCTGGAGATTCGTCTGTAAAAACTTGCATTTGTGGTCACAGAGGTGCCTGTGCTAACCTTCCTATGGTGTAGAAATATACCTAGTTGGATGAATCTTATTGTGGCTAGCTGGTCTAGTGGCTAACGCGACGGGCTGGAGTTTTGAGACTCTATGACCGCGGGTTCAATCCCGGCCGGGGGTATGGTTTGTTTTCAATAGTGTCATTACGATTTCTTAAGTCATTATTAACATTATCATTATTGTTATTATTATTGTGTTATTGTTGTTGTTATAACTTTTATTATCTAAATTATTATTATTATTATTATTACAATTATTTATATTATAATTATGGTAGAGATCATACATTCTTCAAGAGAGGCAGCAAGCTTGACAAGCACACTTCCCCAGCATGAGGAAGGTTGAGAAGCACACTTCCCCAGCATGAGGAAGGTTGACAAGCACACTTCCCCAGCATGAGGAAGGTTGACAAGCACACTTCCCCAGCATGAGGAAGGTTGACAGGCACACTTCCCCAGCATGAGGAAGGTTGACAAGCACACTTCCCCAGCATGAGGAAGGTTGACAAGCACACTTCCCCAGCATGAGGAAGGTTGAGAAGCACACTTCCCCAGCATGAGGAAGGTTGACAAGCACACTTCCCCAGCATGAGGAAGGTTGACAAGCACACTTCCCCAGCATGAGGAAGGTTGACAAGCACACTTTCCCAGCATGAGGAAGGTTGACAAGCACACTTCCCCAGCATGAGGAAGGTTGACAAGCACACTTCCCCAGCATGAGGAACGTTGACAAGCACACTTCCCCAGCATGAGGAAGGTTGACAAGCACACTTCCCCAGCATGAGGAAGGTTGACAAGCACACTTCCCCAGCATGAGGAAGGTTGACAAGCACACTTCCCCAGCATGAGGAAGGTTGAGAAGCACACTTCCCCAGCATGAGGAAGGTTGACAAGCAAACTTCCCCAGCATGAGGAAGGTTGAGAAGCACACTTCCCCAGCATGAGGAAGGTTGAGAAGCACACTTCCCAGGCATGAGGAAGGTTGACAAGCACACTTCCCCAGCATGAGGAAGGTTGAGAAGCACACTTCCCCAGCATGAGGAAGGTTGAGAAGCACACTTCCCCAGCATGAGGAAGGTTGAGAAGCACACTTCCCCAGCATGAGGAAGGTTGAGAAGCACACTTCCCCAGCATGAGGAAGGTTGAGAAGCACACTTCCCCAGCATGAGGAAGGTTGACAAGCACACTTCCTCAGCATGAGGAAGGTTGACAAGCACACTTCCCCAGCATGAGGAAGGTTGACAAGCACACTTCCCCAGCATGAGGAAGGTTGACAAGCACACTTCCCCAGCATGAGGAATGTTGAGAAGCACACTTCCCCAGCATGAGGAAGGTTGACAAGCACACTTCCCCAGGATGAGGAAGGTTGAGAAGCACACTTCCCCAGCATGAGGAAGGTTGACAAGCACACTTCCCCAGCATGAGGAAGGTTGAGAAGCACACTTCCCCAGCATGAGGAAGGTTGACAAGTACACTTCCCCAGCATGAGGAAGGTTGACAAGCACACTTCCCCAGCATGAGGAAGGTTGACAAGCACACTTCCCCAGCATGAGGAAGGTTGACAAGCACACTTCCCCAGCATGAGGAAGGTTGACAAGCACACTTCCCCAGCATGAGGAAGGTTGACAAGCACACTTCCCCAGCATGAGGAAGGTTGACAAGCACACTTCCCCAGCATGAGGAAGGTTGACAAGCACACTTCCCCAGCATGAGGAAGGTTGACAAGCACACTTCCCCAGCATGAGGAAGGTTGACAAGCACACTTCCCCAGCATGAGGAAGGTTGACAAGCACACTTCCCCAGCATGAGGAAGGTTGAGAAGCACACTTCCCCAGCATGAGGAAGGTTGACAAGCACACTTCCCCAGCATGAGGAAGGTTGACAAGCACACTTCCCCAGCATGAGGAAGGTTGAGAAGCACACTTCCCCAGCATGAGGAAGGTTGAGAAGCACACTTCCCCAGCATGAGGAAGGTTGACAAGCACACTTCCCCAGCATGAGGAAGGTTGACAAGCACACTTCCCCAGCATGAGGAAGGTTGACAAGCACACTTCCCCAGCATGAGGAAGGTTGACAAGCACACTTCCCCAGCATGAGGAAGGTTGACAAGCAAACTTCCCCAGCATGAGGAAGGTTGACAAGCACACTTCCCCAGCATGAGGAAGGTTGACAAGCACACTTCCCCAGCATGAGGAAGGTTGACAAGCACACTTCCCCAGCATGAGGAAGGTTGAGAAGCACACTTCCCCAGCATGAGGAAGGTTGACAAGCACACTTCCCCAGCATGAGGAAGGTTGACAAGCACACTTCCCCAGCATGAGGAAGGTTGAGAAGCACACTTCCCCAGCATGAGGAAGGTTGACAAGCACACTTCCCCAGCATGAGGAAGGTTGACAAGCACACTTCCCCAGCATGAGGAAGGTTGACAAGCACACTTCCAAAGCATGAGGAAGGTTGAGAAGCACACTTCCCCAGCATGAGGAAGGTTGAGAAGCACACTTCCCCAGCATGAGGAAGGTTGAGAAGCACACTTCCCCAGCATGAGGAAGGTTGACAAGCACACTTCCCCAGCATGAGGAAGGTTGACAAGCACACTTCCCCAGCATGAGGAAGGTTGACAAGCACACTTCCCCAGCATGAGGAAGGTTGAGAAGCACACTTCCCCAGCATGAGGAAGGTTGACAAGCACACTTCCCCAGCATGAGGAAGGTTGAGAAGCACACTTCCCCAGCATGAGGAAGGTTGACAAGCACACTTCCCCAGGATGAGGAAGGTTGAGAAGCACACTTCCCCAGCATGAGGAAGGTTGACAAGCACACTTCCCCAGCATGAGGAAGGTTGACAAGCACACTTCCCCAGCATGAGGAAGGTTGACAAGCACACTTCCCCAGCATGAGGAAGGTTGACAAGCACACTTCCCCAGCATGAGGAAGGTTGACAAGCACAGTTCCCCAGCATGAGGAAGGTTGACAAGCACACTTCCCCAGCATGAGGAAGGTTGACAAGCACACTTCCCCAGCATGAGGAAGGTTGACAAGCACACTTCCCCAGCATGAGGAAGGTTGACAAGCACACTTCCCCAGCATGAGGAAGGTTGACAAGCACACTTCCCCAGCATGAGGAAGGTTGACAAGCACACTTCCCCAGCATGAGGAAGGTTGACAAGCACACTTCCCCAGCATGAGGAAGGTTGACAAGCACACTTCCCCAGCATGAGGAAGGTTCGGAAGCACACTTCCCCAGCATGAGGAAGGTTCGGAAGCACACTTCCCCAGCATGAGGAAGGTTGACAAGCACACTTCCCCAGCATGAGGAAGGTTGACAAGCACACTTCCCCAGCATGAGGAAGGTTGACAAGCACACTTCCCCAGCATGAGGAAGGTTGACAAGCACACTTCCCCAGCATGAGAAAGGTTGACAAGCACACTTCCCCAGCATGAGGAAGGTTCGGAAGCACACTTCCCCAGCATGAGGAAGGTTCGGAAGCACACTTCCCCAGCATGAGGAAGGTTGACAAGCACACTTCCCCAGCATGAGGAAGGTTGAGAAGCACACTTCCCCAGCATGAGGAAGGTTGACAAGCACACTTCCCCAGCATGAGGAAGGTTGACAAGCACACTTCTCCAGCATGAGGAAGGTTGACAAGCACACTTCCCCAGCATGAGGAAGGTTGACAAGCACACTTCCCCAGCATGAGGAAGGTTCGGAAGCACACTTCCCCAGCATGAGGAAGGTTGACAAGCACACTTCCCCAGCATGAGGAAGGTTGAGAAGCACACTTCCCCAGCATGAGGAAGGTTCGGAAGCACACTTCCCCAGCATGAGGAAGGTTGACAAGCACACTTCCCCAGCATGAGGAAGGTTGAGAAGCACACTTCCCCAGCATGAGGAAGGTTGACAAGCACACTTCTCCAGCATGAGGAAGGTTGACAAGCACACTTCTCCAGCATGAGGAAGGTTGACAAGCACACTTCTCCAGCATGAGGAAGGTTGAGAAGCACATTCTCCAGCATGAGGAAGGTTGACAAGCACACTTCCTCAGCATGAGGAAGGTTGACAAGCACACTTCCCCAGCATGAGGAAGGTTGACAAGCACACTTCTCCAGCATGAGAAAGGTTGAGAAGCACACTTCCCCAGCATGAGGAAGGTTGAGAAGCACACTTCCCCAGCATGAGGAAGGTTGACAAGCACACTTCCCCAGCATGAGGAAGGTTGACAAGCACACTTCTCCAGCATGAGGAAGGTTGAGAAGCACACTTCCCCAGCATGAGGAAGGTTCGGAAGCACACTTCCCCAGCAAGAGGAAGGTTGAGAAGCACACTTCCCCAGCATGAGGAAGGTTGAGAAGCACTCTTCCCCAGCATGAGGAAGGTTCAGAAGCACACTTCCCCAGCATGAGGAAGGTTGAGGAGCACACTTCCTCAGCATGAGGAAGGTTCGGAAGCACACTTCCCCAGCATGAGGAAGGTTCAGAAGCACACTTCCCCAGCATGAGGAAGGTTGAGAAGCACACTTCCTCAGCATGAGGAAGGTTGACAAGCACACTTCCCCAGCATGAGGAAGGTTGACAAGCACACTTCCCCAGCATGAGGAAGGTTGAGAAGCACACTTCCCCAGCATGAGGAAGGTTGACAAGCACACTTCCCCAGCATGAGGGAGGTTGACAAGCACACTTCCCCAGCATGAGGAAGGTTGACAAGCACACTTCCCCAGCATGAGGAAGGTTGACAAGCACACTTCCCCAGCATGAGGAAGGTTGACAAGCACACTTCCCCAGCATGAGGAAGGTTGACAAGCACACTTCCCCAGCATGAGGAAGGTTGACAAGCACACTTCCCCAGCATGAGGAAGGTTGACAAGCACACTTCCCCAGCATGAGGAAGGTTGACAAGCACACTTCCCCAGCATGAGGAAGGTTGACAAGCACACTTCTCCAGCATGAGGAAGGTTGAGAAGCACACTTCCCCAGCATGAGGAAGGTTCAGAAGCACACTTCCCCAGCATGAGGAAGGTTCAAAAGCACACTTCCTCAGCATGAGGAAGGTTCAGACACACATTTCCTCAGCATGAGGAAGGTTCAGAAGCACACTTCCCCAGCTTGAGGAAGGTTGAGAAGCACACTTCCCCAGGATGAGGAAGGTTGAGAAGCACACTTCCCCAGCATGAGGAAGGTTGAGAATAACACTTCCCCAGCATGAGGAAGGTTGAGAAGCACACTTTCTCAGCATGAGGAAGGTTCGGAAGCACACTTCCCCAACATGAGGAAGGTTCAGAAGCACACTTTCTCAGCATGAGGAAGGTTCGGAAGCACACTTCCCCAACATGAGGAAGGTTCAGAAGCACACTTTCTCAGCATGAGGAAGGTTCGGAAGCACACTTCCTCAGCATGAGTGACCAGACAAACTGTGGTTAGCATGTTTGCCCCTACACAGTCCAGTAAGAACCCAAGGCCTCATCTAAGTAAAATATTTCAACTTTGAAGGTTTGAAGTCACTCGGATTGCATGAAAGTCCGTATTTCAAATTTCCCGGTTTCTTCAGTAAATTAGCGGGCGTTACTTTGATTGGAGAAACACGTATCTCAAAATTGTTACTTTGAGCCAATAGACGTAGCTTCCAAGGTTGTTACTTTGAGCCAAGAGACATACCTTCCAAGGTTGTTACTTTGAGCCAAGAGACATACCTTCCAAGGTTGTTACTTTGAGCCAAGAGACATACCTTCCAAGGTTGTTACTTTGAGCCAAGAGACACACATACTAAAGTCGTGACTTTGAGAAAAGAGGCACAGCTCCCAAGGTCACCGTAATAACTAACTGTTTACAACTAACCGCTCACCACTTAAACATTTACGTCACTTGCAACAAAAATACTCCAGCCTATTATGTTTACTCCCGCGGCTCCCCAGCGACCTCTCAAGAGGATAATTTATATGCTACCATCACTGAGTATTTCGTGGGTTTGTTACCTGCTTTAAGACTTCTTCACACGTCACTGTAATTTATTAACATAAATAAGCAGGACTGGTTAGAAATACACACTTGGAAATCTTGCAGTTTACATAAATTGTTGCTGAATTATAAAAGTTTCGGTATCATGGCTGGAACAATTCACAATAGGCTACACTTGGACGGGAAACTTATGACGATGTTTCGGTCTGTCTTGGACTTGACCTTGGTCCAGAACGGATCGAGACGTCCTAATAAGGTTACACTTCAAAGTGCGAGTTATTTGGAAATTTAGTACACAATAATTGATACAGGGAATCACTCCGTCCACACTGATACAGGGAAAAAAAGGGGCAAATAATGCAAAGTTATGTTAATGAAGGATAATCCACAATGTTGTTTATTATCATCACAGGTTCACACAACCTCACATACCTTCTCCTCCTCCTCCTCCACCTGCTGCTTCTGGTATCTTTCCCGAACCTCGACTAGACTTCAGCTTAAACTCGAACACTGGCTGTTGTTGATCTCTAAATCTTCCTCTAGCTCTTATGTTGTTCTAGCTCTAGTCAAAATTGTTTTCTTTTGACCTAAGTCCAGCCTGACACACCAATGATCAGAGTGACTTTTCAGACCTTGAGCCAGGGAAGGTTGAAGAATGATATTACAAGAGGGCATTCCCCAGCGCTGAGATCTTTTTACTACGGGAGACATCTCAGCTGTTCTCATCAGATAGTACCGCAGTGTGACCAAATAACATATATTGTTAATACTGTTAATAACTGTCATATGTAATTATGTAATATTTGTGCTCATACCCACAACACAAGCAGCGTCACAGAGTACTAGCAACGACACAGGACGAGCAACAACACACAGTGCAAGCAGCAACACACTAAACAACATATGATCAGAAGCTAGTACCTCAGACTTTCATGAACCTTGCCTGAGAATGCAGTTACACCGCAGGTTTTGTTACTATCGGGCCATTTTCTTGGAATTCTCGCGACTTTCCGGTCGTTCCTCTATCACATGACACTTTGATCTGTGCTTATGTTCTGGGTGAAAGTAATTGAATACTCAAGGAAAGTTATATTGTAATTTAATAAATAATGTACTATCTCACATCTCTATTTTGAGATAGTAGACATCCTAGCGTTGTTTCTTTGATTCTGAAGATAAATCTCCCAAGGTCGATTTTTGAGCCAGGAGACATATTTCTCGAGGGTGTTAATATGAGCTAATTGGGACGTCTCCCGAGGTAGTCGCTTTGAACAAGAGTCTCACCTTTCAAGGACGTTATTTTGTTCCAGAACACATGTCTCCTGCAGTACACCATAGGTAAGCCAACTGTCACTGCTGTTGTGACCTGCCTTACATTCAGACCACTGAGTACTGTACAGGTTAGCCACCTGTCACTACTGCTGGTCCATTTCATAGCCACCCTCAGCTCACTGTGGGTCACTTGTCACTGCTGTTGTCACTTGTCAATACTGCTGTCACTTGTCAATACTGCTGTCACTTGCCATTGCTGCTGTCACTTATCAATTCTGCTGTGACCTGCCAGAGTGACACTCGGACAACTGAGGCCAGCACTGGTAAACCAGCGGTCTTTGCAGTCGTGGCCCACAATACGGTAAGCAGCTGATAAGTAAAAGATAAGTGTAACAGGAATCTTTATTCCGAAACGTTTCTCCTACATACCAGGCTTCTTCAGTCGAGTACAAAGGTGGTAGAAAACGCAGTAGAGATGTAAAGACGATGTAATCACCCCATAACCCTTGAAGACCTAATAGTTTTGAGGTGGTCAGTCCCTCAGTCTGGAAAAGAGTTCTGCTCCATAGTCTGGAATATTCCCCTCCTGTGGTAGATGGGGAGTTGGAGGTGGAGGCAGGTTGCTACCTTCTCTTGCTTCTACCTGCAGACAGGGCACCTATTAATGTCCCTACCTGCCTCTCCTCTAAAGTGCGCTATTCACATTATTCCAGACTATGGAGCAGAGCTATTCTCCAGGCTGAGGGACTGACCACCTCAGAACTACGTCTTCAAGGGTGATGGATGATAACATCGTCTTTACATCTCTACTGCTTCTGCTACCACCTCTGTACTAGACTGAGGAAGTCTGCTGTGTAGACGAAACGTTTCGGAATAAAATGACCTAACTGTTGCATATGTGTCTTACTTATCAACTTGTCAGTAATATGCATCATTATCACATTCAGGGTAACCAGATGCGCCACCTTCACACGTGGCCTTGTACTCGTAATCTCAGGGATTTTCTTCCTTACAAACAAGCAACTGACAGAGACAAGTGTTGTTAGGGAGGAGTGGGAGGCGGTCCCCACCCTGCAACACAAGTATTAAGGTTCAGTGGAGGAGGCTGACATGAGAGGATAGGCCTGGTGAGGGGATGTTTGATTGGGTAGTGGAGGGGTTGTGTCGAGGCTAAGTTAGCGGGCGGCGGTTCCTTAAGACACTTGCTGTCACTGTTCACCTAGCAGTAAGTAGGTACCTGGGTGTTACTCGACTGGTTTGGGTCACATCCTGGGAACAAAATTGACGTAAGTTGCCCGAAATGCATAACCAGGGGCTTTCTATATAGTATGTCACCGATGTCAGCTGTGTTCTGTATAAGTTGTATCATGTACTTGTAAAAATAAAGATTATTATTATTATTATTATTATTATTATTATAAGGGGATGTTAAGATGATAGTAGATGGAAAGGACAAGATGAGGGGGCGTGGAAGGGCTGGTGAGGAAGAGGGACAGGGAAAGGTCTTGAGGGGCTGATAAATGGCAGGGGTGAGGGTGTGAGGGTGTGAGGGTGTGAGGGTGTGGGTGGTGGTGCTGTAGGTGAGGAGGGTGGTTGAGGGGAAGAGGGAAGGGGTTGAGGGTGAGGAGGAGGGTGGTTGAAGGGAAGAGGGAAGGGGGTGAGGGTGGGGGTTGTGAGAAGGGTGGTTGAGGTGAAGAGGGAAGGGGTGTCAGCATAGTTGCTGATCCCCTACAGCTTATCTGAGCATAGTTGACCCCTTGCTGGGCTCAGTGACTAGTTTGCATGACGTCACATGATGCCGTTGTGAGTGCTGTGCTCCCGATCATTCTCAGTTCCTGTTAGACCTACCAGGCAGCAACAGGCAGGCTGGGCCTCCTCCCCTTCACACTCTGCCAATATAAGTGTTACCATCCAACAAGTGTGTTTAACTCCAACCATCACATCTCCACGAACCCTCACAACAAATGGTGACAGCGGTGAGCAAGTAAATTTGGTATTTACGTAGATGTCTGGAGATAAATTCTTTCAGCCGACGAGGACATTGTGTGTGTGATGCATGGCAGCCTAGCTAAACAGCTTGCTCCTCCGACCCAGCACTCGCCAGCCTCTCTGCACTACTTCCTGGTCAGTCTTTGTATTAGTGTTTTATTCGCTTATTTGCATTACTTCCGAGGGGTTGACCTGGGTTTGCAAATTAAGCCAAGCCACTAAGCCAGTCTGTGGGGGGGGGGGAGTCCAACCCTACACCATCGAGCCTGTCTTAAGTATGAGCCTTGCCTGCTAAGCCAGCTTTCCACCCCTGCTGTGCTCATCGTTACAAGTTCTCAAGCCAGTCTGTGCGACTGGTTAAGCCAGCCAAGCAAGCCAGCCAACTAACCCAGGTGACTTAACCCAGTACTCAAGCAAGCCACATGGGTACAGCCTTCTCCATCGCTTTGTGCTTCCAGTTCTAGGTGTTCTAAGTGCTTTACCATCGCTGTGGTGTTATGGTATCTTGTGGGTTTTTCAAGCCAGCCTGGCTTAGAATATTTTCATGCCTAGTGTGGGTATCATGTGGCTTACACCACTTATCTGTAGGCCCACACGGTGTCTCAGCGCGCTGCTTCAACCACCCACACTTTCCACCACTACCACTGCTTTTTTTTTGTACTCTTATATCGGGTCCTAGCACCTTATTTTATGGACCACATAGGGGGTCAAGACACAAGATTGTTCCTTCATCCCTGTGCTCCAATGTAAAAGCCTCCTGTGTGCGTCTATCGTCGATTTTAAGAGTTAATTCTTCGAGAACTCGCCGAGTAGGATAGTGGAGTGCCGCGCCAGCTACAACCAACCTTTCCTCCACCTCCCACCATCACCCTTAATTCTTCACCAACGTCGCTACAGTGATAATAATATTTTTTATAGAGACATTTGCGAGTGTCGAGACAATTTTTTTTTCAGAAATTTCTGAATGACAATTCTTTTCAGTGATTTCTTAGTAACATTTAGTGACTCTTGATTAGACTGTGTTCATTATATCCTGTTTGCAATATATTTTTTTTTCTTCAGTGCTTTAATTTTCGTGCTTTATTTTTTGTCTGTTGTATTGTGTTCATTTTTTTATATACGTGAAGTAAATACTTTAACATTTTTCCCTGTTGTGTGCACTATATAAGCAGTATCAACTTGTGTTTGCACTTCATAAATTATCGTGTGTTCACAGTACTGTGTCCTTGCTGATTTTTTTTTTTATTCATTCATTTGCCATTTTTTTTCTGTGTGCTGAACATTCTTGTGTTAATTCTTTTTATTTAGCCAGTGTCTAATTTGTCTTATCTCCACAGACAATAGTGCCATTATTTTGTTTGAAGCAAGAGAATTATTTTCCAATTTTTGTCACCCCAAGACCTTTTGCAAGAAAATTCTCATAGTATTGTGCATATATTGATGTGTTGTGTTCCTGCCTTATTGTGAGTGTTATCCTTTCTTGGTTTTGCATTCTTGCCCTCTATTATTTTTTTTCATGTTTCATTGAACAAATTCACTCTTAGTGCAATTTTTAACTTCGTTTTTCAAAATAAATCATTCTTTTGCTTGTTAAGTGTTTGCTTAAGCTGAAATTAAGAGTTGAACATAAGAACATAAGAAAGGAGGAACACTGCAGCAGGCCTGTTGGCCCATACTAGGCAGGTCCTTTACAATTCATCCCACTAACAAGCATTTGACCAACCCAATTTTCAATGCTACCCAAGAAATAAGCTCTGATGTGCAAGTCCCACTCAAATCCAACCCCTCCCACTCATGTACTTATCCAACCTAAATTTGAAACTACCCAAAGTCCTAGCCTCAATAACCCAACTAGGTAGACTGTTCCACTCACCAACTACCCTATTTCCAAACCAATACTTTCCTATGTCCTTTCTAAATCTAAACTTATCTAATTTAAATCCATTACTGCGGGTTCTCTCTTGGAGAGATATCCTCAAGACCTTGTTAATATCCCCTTTATTAATACCTATCTTCCACTTATACACTTCGATCAGGTCTTCCCTCATTCTTCGTCTAACAAGTGAATGTAACTTAAGAGTCTTCAATCTTTCTTCATAAGGAAGATTTCTAATGCTATGTATTAATTTAGTCATCCTACGCTGAATGTTTTCTAACGAATTTATGTCCATTCTGTAATATGGAGACCAGAATCGAGCTGCATAATCTAGGTGAGGCCTTACTAATGATGTATAAAGCTGCAGTATGACCTCTGGACTTCTGTTGCTTACACTTCTTGATATAAATCCCAGTAATCTATTTGCCTTATTACGTACGCTTAGGCATTGCTGTCTTGGCTTAAGGTTGCTGCTTACCATAACCCCCAAGTCCTTTTCGCAATCTGTATGGCTAAGTTCTACATTATTTAACTTATAAGTGCTAGGGTTATGGACACTCCCGAGCTTCAGAACCTTGCATTTATCTACATTGAACTGCATCTGCCACTTTTCTGACCAAGAATAGAGTTTGTCTAAATCCTCCTGAAGTTCCCTAACATCTACGTTTGAATCAATTATCCTACCTATCTTCGTGTCATCGGCGAATTTGCTCATATCACTAGTAATTCCTTCATCAAGATCATTGATATATATTATAAACAACAACGGGCCCAAGACTGATCCCTGTGGAACGCCACTTGTTACTGATCCCCACTCGGATTTAACCCCATTTATGGACACTCTTTGCTTCCTGTCTGTGAGCCATGATTCGATCCACGAGAGCACCCTTCCCCCAATGCCATGAGCTGCTACTTTCTTCAACAGTCTTTGGTGCGGAACTCTATCAAATGCCTTACTGAAATCTAAGTAAATAATATCAAATTCTTTATCGTGGTCAACAGCCTCAAAAGCTTTACTGAAGAAAGTTAATAAATTAGTTAGACAAGACCGGCCTCTTGTGAATCCATGCTGAGTATCATTAATCAAGCTATGCTTATCGAGATGGCTTCTTATAATCTCAGCTATAATTGACTCTAGTAATTTGCCTACAATTGAGGTCAGGCTTATTGGGCGGTAATTTGACGGTAACGACTTGTCCCCTGTTTTAAAAATAGGAATTACATTAGCCATCTTCCACATATCAGACACTACACCTGTTTGAAGAGATAAATTAAAAATATTAGTTAATGGTTCACAGACTTCCATTTTGCATTCCTTTAGAACCCTTGAAAAAAACTCATCAGGACCCGGTGACTTATTTTGCTTCACAACCATTTCACTAGTGACTGTGATGTTACATAATTTATCTTCTTCTGATCCACTATAAAAATTAATTACTGGAATATTATTAGTGTCTTCCTGTATAAAAACTGAGAGAAAATAATTATTTAAAATCGAGCACATTTCATTCTCTTTGTCAGTAAGATGCCCATAGTTATTTTTAAGGGGACCTATCTTATCTCTGACTTTTGTTCTATAGATCTGGAAAAAACTTTTTGGGTTAGTTTTAGAATCCCTAGCAACTTTAATTTCTTAGTCCCTTTTAGCTTTTCTTATCCCCTTTTTAATGTCCCTCTTAATGTTAATATACTGATTCATAAGATGACCCTCGCCTCTTTTGATACGCCTATAAATTTCTTTCTTATGCCCTAGTAGATATTTCAGTCTATTATTCATCCATTTTGGGTCATTTCTATTTGATCTAATTTCTTTATATGGGATAAACGTTCTTTGAGCAGCATGTATAGTGTTCAGAAAACTGTCGTATTGATATCTCACTTCGTTACCCCAGTCAACAGATGATAAGTGTTCTCTAAGCCCATCGTAATCTGCTAAGCGAAAATCTGGGACTGTTACTGAGTTATCCCTACTATCATACTTCCATTCAATTCTAAATATAATTGATTTGTGGTCGCTAGCACCCAGTTCCTCTGAAACTTCTAAATTATTAACAAGGGATTCATTGTTTGCCAGAACTAAGTCAAGCAGGTTATTTCCCCTTGTAGGTTCTGTCACAAACTGCTTCAAAAAACAATCCTGAACTACTTCTAAGAAATCGTATGATTCTAAATTCCCAGTCAATCAGTTCATTCCATAATAATTTTTTATGTTTTTGTAAACTGCATTTTCTTGTGTTTGCAATTTTTTTTATTATTGCAGTATTGACTCATTTGCAATGACTCTTGTGCAAATATTGTGCTGCCATTAATTTTTTTTCAGAATTTTTTTTTATGTAGTGTTGTGTTGTGCAGTACTTTTGACTAGTATTTATTATTTGCAATATTGCTACAGTTTATTTCAGTGCAATATTCTGTGATTTCAGCTTCACATCTCTTGCTCTGTGCATAATATTTTATTCTTTGTGTGTCACATTATCTTTTTTTTTTTAGAGAGAGAATTGCTTTCCCAGTCTATTTTAATTTTGCACAAGATTTATTGATTCCATTTTATTATTTTTTATTTGATTTATCATTTATTGTTGAATTTCTTTATTGATTTGAGAGTAAAGACAACTCACTGTGCCATTAATTAAATTTAAAGTAAATCTGAGTAAATTTGATTTGAGTAAAGTACAATTTCTCTTGATTATCAAAGTGTTGCTTATCCAGTCGAGTATTTTTTTTATGTGAGTTTTCCTTGCTCTACAGTGTGACTTGTCATTTTTCTTTACTTATGCAGAATAGTTAAGCATTTTTTTTCCTATTTAAGCTTACTGTGTCATATATTCTCTTTATTATTCTTGCTTTCATGTCCTTGAGTAAGTTCCGGGAGAAGATGTCCCAGTCACTTTTGAATGCTCACTTAATGTATCATGCCAGCCAAAGTAAATGTGAATCAGTCGACAGTCCCAATATCTCCTTACTGACTGAAAGACAATACCTAGCTATACAATGTGTTTGTTCTCACAGCTTGTATCTGAGATTTGTTAAAGTGCTGCGGAATGTGAAGTTCAGATAAAGTCCCTATAGATCCGTGCATTACTTATTAACTTAGCGGAGCGGTCAGGCACTAGTAACTCTGTCACTCCCATCTGTGTTCCACCTACACCTTCAGACATGCAGGATAGTGTTCCGTTGCCTCAAGTGTCTGAGGACACTCAGACTGCCTTGAGTACCCAGCCTATCCCTGCAATGTCTGCTAGTTCAAGTAGTAGTTTCTCCACAGGGGATGCCTTGTCGGAAAACGATTACTTGGAACTAGTAATGCCATCTCTTGCTGATGTCACATGCTGTCTGCAGAAAGACGTCTCTGTTGGGGCTAGTGTACTCACTAGAGTGTCTGTTTTTGTTTCTTGTGTTCCAGATGGTGATGCCATCCTCGTTGACAGTAATCCTTGCAATGTACAAAGTTGTTTCTCGAGTAATCTTCACGTTGTTAGCGTTTGTAAATGTAGTCTCTTTATAGTTGATACCTCGTGTCACTGTGTGCGACTCAGATGGAATACCAGTATTGTTGACCGTGTTCATTTCTTTTCCCCTGTGCTTGCGGTGAGAGATAGTAGATCCGTTCTCCCTTGCTCATATTGCGTGTTATAGTATTACTTTTTCTACCGGGGAGAGTCATCCACTCCACCGAGTTTGTTCTTTCCTCCAGTAAGAAAGAACCGATCCCTTGTGGTCTGGTGTGATTCGATTCCTGCTCCAGGAAGATCTTATTCTGACTGTGAAGCCACCAGCACCCATTAGTGACTTTGTAATGAGCCAAGAATTACTGTATCGAACAGCCGAGTTGGGTACTCCAAGCAGAAGAGTATACCAGTTAGTAATTCCACAGTCACTAGTGAATGTAGCTGTATCTTTTGTAGATACTTGTTCAGATCTCCCTCAGTCAAGGCATGTGTTAGCCATTGCAAAGGAATTCGATCCCAAAAACGATAACCATTCTGCATATGTAAATCTTACCCTCGCAGAGTTGGGTTGAAATGTGCATAGCCTGTATAATTGGATGTTCAAGATGACTTAAGTTGTCCACTGTGCGTTTATTAGCTGATCAGTTTTTCATAATTTTTTTGTGTGTTCACGTTCCCTCCAAATTCTGAGATTAGCAGTAGTGATCTGTGCATGCCAGATCTGCCTTTGCTGTTAATTACTTTCACCTTTGTAAATATATATAGCATTCCTCAGAATCCGTAGCATGCATGAATACAGATCGATCGATCAATTCCATCCATTAGTTCTAAGTTACATATATCTTTGCCATTGTATAGAATCAGCCCAGAGCCACCAGCCTGTTCAGCCTATAGCATAGTATTGTATGTCGAGACAACATACTTAACATGACCGATCTGTCAGCATAGTTGCTGATCCCCTACATGTGTTGTATAGTTTATCTGAGCATCATAGTTAGTACCATCCATATGTTTTACATAGTTGGCCCCTTGCTAGGCTCAGTGACTAGCTTGCGTGACGTCACGTGATGACATTGTGAGTGCTGTGCTCTGTGATCGTTCTCAGTTCCCGTTAGACCTACCAGGTAGCAACAGGCAGGCTGGGCCTCCTCTCCCTCACACTCTGCAAATGTAAGTGTTACCATCCAACAAGTGTGTTTAACTCCAACCATCACATATCCACGAACCCTCACAACAGGGGGTGAGGGTGGGGTTGGTGAGGAGGGTGGTTGAGAGAAAGAGGGAAGGAGGTGAGGTAGTGGAAGAGGTTAATGGTATTTTTTTCACTTCAGCAAAACTGGATACATCTGCAGTGTGTTGCTGCCCTGTTTTATATGATAGAAATCAGTACACGGGGTTTCACTAGGATAGTCTACCTGGGACAAAGTATGGCAGGCCAAAACACTTACTGGAACTGGGAGCCAACAAACCCAGGAGCCCTTATTGATAGTATTCAAACTGTTCAAAATCTCGTTGGAAGAAGTGCAAGTAACCACAACAACACTCCCCTCAACCCCCAACCCTTGTAACCGCAACACTCATCTTAACCTCCAACCCTAGCAACTACAACAACACTCCCCTCAACCTCCAACCCTAGTAACCACAGCAATACTCCCCTCAACCCCCAACCCTAGTAACCGAAACACTCCTCTTAACCTCCAACCCTAGTAACTGCAACACTCCTCTTAACCTCCAACCCTAGTAACCACAGCAATACTCCCCTCAACCCCCAACCCTAGTAACCGCAACACTCCTCTTAACCTCCAACCCTAGTAACTACAACAACACTCCCCTCAACCCCCAACCCTAGTAACCACAGCAATACTCCACTCAACCTCCAACCCTAGTAACTGCAACACTCCTCTTAACCTCCAACCCTAGTAACCACAGCAATACTCCCATCAACCCCCAACCCTAGTAACCACAGCAATACTCCCCTCAACCCCTAACCCTAGTAACCGCAACACTCCTCTTAACCTCCAACCCTAGTAACTACAACAACACTCCTCTCAAACTCCAACCCTAGTAACCACAACACTCCCCTCAACCTCCAACCCTAGTAACCACAACAACACTCCCCTCAACCTCCAACCCTAGTAACCACAACAACACTCCCCTCAACCTCCAACCCTAGTAACCACAACAACACTCCCCTCAACCCCCCTCCTAGTAACCACAGCAATACTCCACTCAACCTCCAACCCTAGTAACTGCAACACTCCTCTTAACCTCCAACCATAGTAACCACAGCAATAATCACCTCAACCCCCAACCCTAGTAACCACAGCAATACTCCCCTCAACCCCCAACCCTAGTAACCGCAACACTCCCCTCAACCTCCAACCCTAGTAACCACAACAACACTCCCCTCAACCTCCAACCCTAGTAACCACAACACTCCCCTCAACCTCCAACCCTAGTAACCACAACACTCCCCTCAACCTCCAACCCTAGTAACCACAACAACACTCCCCTCAACCTCCAACCCTAGTAACCACAACACTCCCCTCAACCTCCAACCCTAGTAACCACAACAACACTCCCCTCAACCTCCAACCCTAGTAACCACAACAACACTCCCCTCAACCTCCAACCCTAGTAACCACAACAACACTCCCCTCAACCTCCAACCCTAGTAACCACAACAACACTCCCCTCAACCTCCAACCCTAGTAGTGACTCGACTACAGACTTCGTTACAGATATAGTAGTAGAGGTATTAGTTATACTAAATGAAGAAATACCCCCTAACCAAGACTCAATAAAAGATGGCCGTCAAAACAAGTGTGTCGGCACTGTCTACGGAATTCGTAAATGTGGGAAAAAAGAAATTGAGTGTGTCATTATGACACCTCTCAAGGAAATGTGGCACTCTCTTCTAATTCAGTAAATGAAAGACAGAACCATGATGGAAACTGCCCGGTGTTGCAAGTGAGGGGCATGAAACTTAAGGTACCATGAATGTATAACTGAACATTGAAATTATAGCCAAATGGCCAGCAATGATTTTTTAGCGCCAGGGAATGGAAGAGATCGACAACAAATATTAAGAATATATTACCACTTGAGAACCATCCTGGACTGAAAACAAAGCCACTTGAAACAAAGCGAGTGTCAGGCTCGCCAGACCACTGGTACTAAATTCAACAACAAAAAACACCACAACAAAGCAACAAACAACACATATTTTGCTTTTTACAAACATTCTGGATCTTAAACCGATAAATAATAACAAAATAACGTTTATAAGCTGTTTACTCACTGAGTTGAATGCAGTGTTTGTTGTTTTTACTGAAATCCACGAAAAATTCTACTTTGAGAACGAAATATGGAGTCCTGGATACAGTCTACTCATGTGCGACAGGAAAAACAAACAAGGGGATGGGGTTCAGGCTTGCATGTTAAAGAGTCACTCATATGTACCTGGTTATTTTATACCATGAATGATGTGATAGAAATTCTGGTAGTTAAACTTGAAAATCAAAATCTAGTTATTATACATGTATTTAAACCATCAGATGAAACTTAACAGCAGTTCAAAGACCAACTACTGAAAACAGTTTCTAGAAGACCTATCAAACACAGCCCCAAAAGTATTATTGCTTAGACTTTAGGAAGCCTAGAAATGGAGGCAGTAGTAAAGACTGTTAAAGCAGAAAAAATCCAAGAAGCTAGTTGGACGAACAGTCTCACACAACTGAACTAACAAGACTATGACAAATTAGCTTTATGCCAGCAAATATTATTATTGAAATTAAAGCTAAGCGCAAAACCCACAAGGGCCATACAGCATGCCTGCAAATAACAGAGCCAACTAGACTAAAAAAAGTCCCTTAGACCACAACTCAGACCACAACTTAATAGAAGTTCAGACATACTCAGAGGTCATAATAGGCAAAACACACTGCACCGTGAGAGTATGTTTAACAAACTTAACTTGAACAACAACAGCATCAACTTGAAATTAATAAATCGTGAGCTTGCCGAAGTGTTCTTGGAAGATAATGTAATGAAAGATGACCTAAACCGTATTTCGAGAGGATGAGCTCAAAGGCTTTAGAATTATGCTCCAGATACAGACACATACCGATGAGAAGGAGAAGGTGCAGAAAGGAAAGAGAGAGGCGTGCCTTCTGTAGGTGAAGACAACGACAGAACTCCTCATAGGCAGCACTCTCTAAAGGGCCGAAAGTAACTCTGGATAAATAAATAGAAAATGTTGAGGTCAAACTGAATGCATCACACAGTCCAGGAGAGGCAGCGGGAGCTAAAATTAGATGTAAATGAAATTTATATAAATCCTAAATATTTCTTTTCATAAGAAAAATCCAAGTCAAAAACAGTATTTAGTAACGGGCCTCTGATTTAGGAAGATAGGACATACACTAACGACAACAAAGTAATGAATAAAATACTTAAATCCTCATACGATTCAGTGTTCAGTGAACCTGGAGAATGATAACGAGAAGTGAGTTCTCCATGAGACGCAAAAAGCTACAGACACCTTCCTAATCTCTAGCTCCTTATGCGTCCCTGTTTACCTGGAGTTTACCTGGAGAGAGTTTCGGGGGTCAACGCCCCCGCGGCCCGGTCTGTGACCAGGCCTCCTGGTGGATCAGCGCCTGATCAACCAGGCTGTTGCTGCTGGCTGCACGCAAACCAACGTACGAGCCACAGCCCGGCTGATCAGGAACTGACTTTAGGTGCTTGTCCAGTGCCAGCTTGAAGACTGCCAGGGGTCTGTTGGTAATCCCCCTTATGTGTGCTGGGAGGCAGTTGAACAGTCTCGGGCCCCTGACACTTATTGTATGGTCTCTTAACGTGCTAGTGACACCCCTGCTTTTCATTGGGGGGATGGTGCATCGTCTGCCAAGTCTTTTGCTTTCGTAGTGAGTGATTTTCGTGTGCAAGTTCGGTACTAGTCCCTCTAGGATTTTCCAGGTGTATATAATCATGTATCTCTCCCTCCTGCGTTCCAGGGAATACAGGTTTAGAAACCTCAAGCGCTCCCAGTAATTGAGGTGTTTTATCTCCGTTATGCGCGCCGTGAAAGTTCTCTGTACATTTTCTAGGTTGGCAATTTCACCTGCCTTGAAAGGTGCTGTTAGAGTGCAGCAATATTCCAGCCTAGATAGAACAAGTGACCTGAAGAGTGTCATCATGGGCTTGGCCTCCCTAGTTTTGAAGGTTCTCATTATCCATCCTGTCATTTTTCTAGCAGATGCGATTGATACAATGTTATGGTCCTTGAAGGTGAGATCCTCCGACATAATCACTCCCAGGTCTTTGACGTTGGTGTTTCGCTCTATTTTGTGGCCAGAATTTGTTTTGTACTCTGATGAAGATTTAATTTCCTCATGTTTACCATATCTGAGTAATTGAAATTTCTCATCGTTGAACTTCATATTGTTTTCTGCAGCCCACTGAAAGATTTGGTTGATGTCCGCCTGGAGCCTTGCAGTGTCTGCAATGGAAGACACTGTCATGCAGATTCGGGTGTCATCTGCAAAGGAAGACACGGTGCTGTGGCTGACATCCTTGTCTATGTCGGATATGAGGATGAGGAACAAGATGGGAGCTAGTACTGTGCCTTGTGGAACAGAGCTTTTCACCGTAGCTGCCTCGGACTTTACTCTGTTGACGACTACTCTCTGTGTTCTGTTAGTGAGGAAATTATAGATCCATCGACTGTGCATGCTCATGCATCCTTACGCATACTCATGCACTCTGCCTCAGGCCCAGAGTCTTGGAACTCGATATTCACCACGAATTGGAAGAACCCCTTATAACGTGCTTTAAATGTCCTGTAGAGAAGAGGCCAAGACACTGGAGTCACTCCGCAGAGGTGGCAGTAAAGCCTAGCTGCACTAGAAGACAAGTAAAAGGCAGATGTAGTATACACCATAAGGGATTTAGAGACAAGGAGGGAGAGAGGGTGTGGTGGATGGGAAGGGGCCAGAGAATAATAGAGACAAGGAAAGAGAAGTAGCGGAGAGGGAGAGGTTAGGTTAGGTAAGGTTCATCAGGAAACACGACGAATGTTTCCCTATGAGGGTCTTAGTCATATGATGACCCACTGCTGGAGCTTATGGCCATCTGATCGAGGCCTTCAGCTGGCTTACCGGTCCACCCCTTTAAAAATTATGGTTATGATTATAACCATTTTTGATATAGCAAAGAGAGAGAGAGAGAGAGAGAGAGAGAGAGAGAGAGAGAGAGAGAGAGAGAGAGAGAGAGAGAGAGAGAGAGAGAGGAGATGTAGTGGAGTAGTCGTGAAGTAGCTGGTATCAACATTGAAGTTCTGAGATAATAAAGATTTAGTTTTTCTCAGCATCTGGGGCGTCTAGACATGACAACTGCTTGATGCCACTTTACCAGTGTTGCATAAAATAAGAAAGCTCACTATTTCTCGGATTTATAGTGTTTCATACCAGATCCTTGACCACACTGATGGTCAGAATTGAAAATACTGTGAAGTACACATCATCTATATAGAGATATACATAGTATATTCCATATAGCTTTAACAGTGTGGCAATAGAATGATGTCTGCAGCTGCTTGATTCATAATTGACTTCAGTTATCATTTAACACACAAACATGAGTGACTTGTAGCATCACTTAACTTGCACTAGATTAAATATCAATGGTATAAACCTTGGTAATAAATACCAACAAGTTGGTTTAGAAAAACACGTAACACTGACACATTTATTAGAAAACGTTTCGGTCCTGGGACGTTGATCACTTCTTACATACGAAGGTCGAAAATAACTGAATACAGTATATAGGCTGGAAGTGAAATGTGAGTTATATCTATGACAAAGAAAGTAAAAAGGCACAACACCGTGGCTGGAACAATAATAACTCGTAACTAGGAGACAAACTTACGACAACGTCACACAGAACAGTGAGAAGGGAAAGGAGTCGGAATATATACGAGAGGGGGGATGGGGACTGGAATGGCAGAGGGAGGAGGTAGTAGTAGTGGTAGTTGCAGTAGTTAATAGAAGTGGCAGTTAGTAGTAATGACCTGATGAAAATGCAAGAGAGGTTTTTTGAGATGACATCAGGTAACCCATGAGGTTAAATGATTGCTGTGAGGTAAGTTGGGCTTAGTCTGGTTGAGCATCATACCAGTGTTTTTTTTTTTTTTTTTTTTTTAATGTCCAGTATTATGTTGCATGATGTCAGTGACGGCGATTAGTGAGGCTTCTAGGCATTCTCGGCGTCGAAGATCATGTTCAGTGAGGACGAGTTGTAATTAATTACAATTCATCAGTTATCCCGTGGATAACTCATCAGTTATCCCGTGGAGTTTTTTGGAGGACTCGGGTGTTCTTTACATCATCCTTGTTGCTGGAGCTTCGATGTTCACTTAGGCAGACCGAAAGATTTCTGCCTGTTGTCCCCTACATATTTCTTGGGACAGTGTCCACAGGGGATGGTGAAGACGCCAGCTGTTATGTAAAAAGTGTGGGACTTTGCTTCGTAGTGACGTGTTTGATGGAGGATATATTTATGATATAGCTTCTAGCAAGCAGTAGGCGGTATTCCAGGCAGCACCACCACAGGAGAGCATTACCAACTGTTTGGAAACACGTTCCGTGAAGAATTTATTGAGAATAGCTTGTCTTAAACCAGCAGTACCGGATGAAGACGGAAACTGAAAACGTGTGAAGGCTTGCTTTATGTAGAGACATTCCTCTTCAATGAAATAAGGGCTGGACATGTGAATAGCCCTCAAGAAGAAACCTATAAGGGTATCTTTTTTTAGTGCGAGTGTCATTGTGTGAATAGAAATGTATAAAACCATCCTTGTTGGTAGGATTTCTATAAACTTTGAAGAGAAGGTTATTGTTGTCAGGAGACCTCCGCAGGAGGACGTCGCGGAAAAGAAGCTTGCCTTCCTTTATCGAGTTCGATGTAAAGTTATGGATGGCTCGACAGCATTAATTTTGTTGAGGCTTGAAGACCTTCAACGTATCTTAGCCAGGAAACGGTGTTGAGAATGAGGATGTTGAATTTCTGTCTCAAGGTTCTCCATGAAGAGGCTGGCAAGCCCTCCTCAGAACTGATCTTGTTATTTTCGACCTTCGTATGTTAGAAGTGATCAAGATCCCATAACCGAAACGTGTTTGCTCAGGTGCCTTTTAAAACCACTGAGCATCGGTGTCTAAAGCTGTCACTTAACATGCACTAGACATAAACATAGGTGACTTTACCTACCGCTTAACATGTACAGACATAACAAAGTATGTTGTGATAAATCATGTATAATATGGGCAACAAAAGGATGATTTATTGTTCTCGGAAACTTAATCAGAATCACTTGTTTGGTGATTTCATTAACACGCTCTCTCTCTCTCTCTCTCTCTCTCTCTCTCTCACACACACACACACACACACACAATGCTAGTCGCAGTGCTGTTTTTGATCAATACCACTTGTTCGTGGGAACAATAATATAAAATACTAGTACACCAAACAGGGAGCCGAATGAAATTAGCCTAAAGTCATCAACACCAACGTATGTCCTTGGGTAGCGTGTACAACATTCAGATCCGTTGGATGCACTACTCTTAAGGATTGTGTGGTCCCGTGGATTAAGATGTCATGAGTTTTCGCCCACCATGAGGCAGGCTAAAGGAGCATGGGTTCGACTCCTTGGCTGGTCGCAGTGTTGTGCACATACTATGCACTTGGTATCTGCAGACATGGGAAATCTGGAAAAACAGACGGGACGTGCAACTATGACCACCCTAGAAAATGCCATGCCCATATGACAACAGGAAAATGCAAACTCCCTTCCTGTAAGCTTTTTCACCAAATCCAGTCATTCCTGGAGTAGAACCACAGTGGATGGCCTCCACTCCAAACCAACAGATACAGATACTAATGCCGGAAAAAAAATCCCCCCCCAGTACCAACAATACCACCAGTCCGATGACATTCTTCTTTGCAAATATACATGGTCTAAAGCCAGCAACAAACAACAAAATACCTTTCATCCGTGGACTGCTTGCAGAGGCAAAGGCAATGTTCGCGGCTTTCACTGAGACCCCACATAAAGGATCACTTGGACAACGAAATATGGATCCCAGGTTACAACCTATACAGATGCGACAGAGTGAAAAGGGGGGGTTGGCCTGTATATCGCAGAGTCACTTGTTTGCACAGAACTGCTAAATGCCTGAAATGATGTAGTGGAAGTTTTAGCAGTAAAGGTCGAGAACCAAAACCTAGTCATTGTGGTAGTCTACAAGCCTCCGGATGCAACATCCCAGCAATTCCAGGAACAGCTGCTAAAAATTGACCACTGTCTGGAAAATCTTCCAGCTCCTGCACCCAACATCTTGCTCCTGGGGGATTTCAACTTAAGGCACCTAAAATGGAGGAATATAGCAAATAATATTGTTGCAGTAATAACACCAGGAGGCAGCTCTGATGAAAACTCGCACTCACACGAGCTTTTAAATCTCTGCACAAAATTCAATTTAAACCAGCAAATAATAGAGCCTACTAGACTGGAGAATACACTAGACCTCATCTTCACTAACAATGATGATATGATAAGAAATGTCACCATATCAAAAACAATGTACTCAGATCACAACATAATTGAAGTTCAGACATGTATGCGCAGAGCCCCAGACCGACATAATGAGACTAGTCACGAGGGAGCATTCACCAAATTCAACTTCAATAACAAAAACAAAGTGGGACCAAGTAAACCAAGTCCTAACCGATATAAGCTGGGAAGATATACTAAGCAACACAGACCCCAACTTATGCCTAGAACAGATTAACTTGGAGGCACTCGATGTATGCACAAGGCTTATTCCTCTAAGAAAAAGGAGGAGTAGATGTAAAATAGAAAGAGACAGGCGCTCCCTTTACAGACGACGGAAAAGAATAACAGAGCGGCTAAAAGAGGTCAATATATCTGAAATGCGTAGGGAGACACTGGTCAGAGAAATAGCAAGCATCGAACTTAAGCTAAAGGAATCTTATGGGAGTCAGGAATCGCGGGAAGAACTAAAAGCCATAAATGAAATCGAAAGAAACCCAAAGTATTTCTTCTCCTATGCCAAATCAAAGTCGAGAACAACGTCCAGTACTGGGCCCCTACTTAAACAAGATGGGTCCTACACAGATGACAGCAAGGAAATGAGTGAGCTACTCAAGTCCCAATATGACTCAGTTTTTAGCAAGCCGCTAACCAGACTGAGAGTCGAAGATCAAAATGAATTTATGAGAGAGCCACAAAATTTGGTTAACACAAGCCTATCCGATGTTATCCTGACGCCAAATGACTTCGAACAGGCGATAAATGACATGCCCATGCACTCTGCCCCAGGGCCAGACTCATGGAACTCCGTGTTCATCAAGAACTGCAAGAAGCCCCTATCACGAGCCTTTTCCATCCTATGGAGAGGGAGCATGGACACGGGGGTCGTCCCACAGTTACTAAAAACAACAGACATAGCCCCACTCCACAAAGGGGGCAGTAAAGCAACAGCAAAGAACTACAGACCGATAGCACTGACATCCCATATCATAAAAATCTTTGAAAGGGTCCTAAGAAGCAAGATCACCACCCATCTAGAAACCCATCAGTTACACAACCCAGGGCAACATGGGTTTAGAACAGGTCGCTCCTGTCTGTCTCAACTATTGGATCACTACGACAAGGTCCTAAATGCACTAGAAGATAAAAAGAATGCAGATGTAATATATACAGACTTTGCAAAAGCCTTCGACAAGTGTGACCATGGCGTAATAGCGCACAAAATGCGTGCTAAAGGAATAACAGGGAAAGTCGGTCGATGGATCTATAATTTCCTCACTAACAGAACACAGAGAGTAGTCGTCAACAGAGTAAAGTCCGAGGCAGGTACGGTGAAAAGCTCTGTTCCACAAGGCACAGTACTCGCTCCCATCTTGTTCCTCATCCTCATATCCGACATAGACAAGGATGTCAGCCACAGCACCGTGTCTTCCTTTGCATATGACACCCGAATCTGCATGACAGTGTCTTCCATTGCAGACACTGCAAGGCTCCAGGCGGACATCAACCGAATCTTTCAGTGGGTTGCAGAAAACAATATGAAGTTCAACGATGAGAAATTTCAATTACTCAGATATGGTAAACACGAGGAAATTAAATCTTCATCAGAGTACAAAACAAATTCTGGCCACAAAATAGAGCGAAACACCAACGTCAAAGACCTGGGAGTGATCATGTCGGAGGATCTCACCTTCAAGGACCATAACATTGTATCAATCGCATCTGCTAGAAAAATGACAGGATGGATAATGAGAACCTTCAAAACTAGGGAGGCCAAGCCCATGATGACACTATTCAGGTCACTTGTTCTATCTAGGCTGGAATATTGCTGCACACTAACAGCACCTTTCAAGGCAGGTGAAATTGCTGACCTAGAAAATGTACAGAGAACCTTCACGGCGCGCATAACGGAGATAAAACACCTCAATTACTGGGAGCGCTTGAGGTTCCTAAAACTGTATTCCCTGGAACGCAGGAGGGAGAGATACATGATTATATACACCTGGAAAATCCTAGAGGGACTAGTACCGAACTTGCACACGAAAATCACTCACTACGAAAGCAAAAGACTTGGCAGACGATGCAACATCCCCCCAATGAAAAGCAGGGGTGTCACTAGCACGTTAAGAGACCATACAATAAGTGTCAGGGGCCCGAGACTGTTCAACTGCCTCCCAGCATACATAAGGGGGATTACCAACAGACCCCTGGCAGTCTTCAAGCTGGCACTGGACAAGCACCTAAAGTCGGTTCCTGACCAGCCGGGCTGTGGCTCGTACGTTGGTTTGCGTGCAGCCAACAGCAACAGCCTGGTTGATCAGGCTCTGATCCACCAGGAGGCCTGGTCACAGACCGGGCCGCGGGGGCGTTGACCCCCGGAACTCTCTCCAGGTAAATTCCAGGTAATATATATATATATATATAAGAACATAAGAACGAAGGAACACTGCAGAAGGCCTACTGGCCCATGCGAGGCAGGTCCAAGTCTCCTACCGGCTTAAGCCAATGCACCCAACCTAGTCAGGTCAGGTCACATTGACTTAAGGGAGGAACACGGCAACCGACCTGTTAGCACAAGCTATCAGGTCTAACTCACACCCACCCACATCTACTCATGTATTTATCCAACCTATTTTTAAAGCTACACAACGTTCTGGCCCCAGTACTTTCCTATATCCTTCCTGAATCTGAATTTTTCCAACTTAAAACCATTGCTGCGAGTCCTGTCTAGGCTAGATATTTTCAGCACACTATTTACATCCCCTTTATTTATTCCTGTCTTCCACTTATACACCTCAATCATATCCCCCCTAATTCTACGTCTTTCTAGAGAGTGCAGTTTCAGGGCCCTTAGTCTATCCTCATAGGGAAGGTTTCTGATACATGGGATCATCTTTGTCATCCTCCTTTGTACATTTTCCAGAGAA
>NC_091332.1:27642749-27645249 GCF_038502225.1 Cherax quadricarinatus
AATAACTTCTCATTTATCCACACCAATAATAACTTCTCAACCTCTTCCAGTACTGGTGATCTCATTTTTGTCAGCATAGTTACTCCCTTTGCAACAACAGCATCCTTTATTTCGTTTTTCTTGGCCACTATGGAACATAAGGTTGTGTAGGGTTTCTTATACATCCTGGACAGTTCGGCCACACTTGTACCACTTTCATATTGTTCAATGATGGTTTTCTTAAATTCAATCGTATTTCTCACCTTCTTTACCACAGGCTTGGCACTAGGAGCTTTCTTTGGAGCCATGGTAGCTTAATTAGTACTTGCAAGCACTAAAATAAATGGAATATTATGAAATATTTCGCTGGAGCACGTGAGGGGACCTTCGCTCACTGGTAAACAATGCCAGACTGGTTGCCGCCCTGGCTCAAGCCGTGGGTACACGTCCGGGACGAACTACGACTCACGAGTCAACCTATGAAAAGCGAGTCCATGTTTATACGAAAATACCTCTATGATTGGCGAATTTTACGATTGCCGGGAACTACGAAAAGCGGGGGACCACTGTATATATATATATATATACATATATACATATATATATATACATATATATATATGTATACATATATATATATATATATGTATACATATATATATACATATATATATATATGTATACATATATATATATATACATATATATATATATATATGTATACATATATAAGAGATAAGATTTCGTTCGGATTTTTAACCCCGGAGGGTTAGCCACCCAGGATAACCCAAGAAAGTCAGTGCGTCATCGAGGACTGTCTAACTTATTTCCATTGGGGTCCTTAATCTTGTCCCCCAGGATGCGACCCACACCAGTCAACTAACACCCAGGTACCTATTTGCTGCTAGGTGAACAGGACAACAGGTGTAAGGAAACATGTCGAAATGTTTCCACCCGCCGGGAATCGAACCCGGGCCCTCCGTGTGTGAAGCGGAAGCTTTAGCCACCAGGCCACCGGCCATATATATATATATATATATATATACATATACATATATATACATATATATATATATATATATATATATATATATATATATATATATATATATATATATATATATATATATCACATCAAGGAAAAGTAAAAACAATTGGAAAACAGAAGACTTATAAAGCTGAAACATGACCTGACATATGACCTGACATATGACCTCACATATGACCTCACATATAACCTCACATATGACCTCACATAGGACTCACTGAACGTGGGAATGTTGTAATGATTTAATTAAGTCACATGTATCTTTTTTAATTGAAGAGTGACATGTCAGGAATAGTTTAAAATCCTCACAAATTCTATTCATTATAATTGAATCTAATTTATATAACCCAGAGATTATATTCCTATTGCAATCAATACTGTTCTAATTAAATCTTGATTCAGTTATATTTCTCTCAATGATGAACCCTCTTGGAACAGTCTTCTCGGTCTTGTGAAAATCAATTGGATGGTCAGTCTCTCACACGAAGAAACAAAACATTAGACTCTTGTCCAGTTCTAATGCTATATTTATGTTCGTGAAATCTTAATTCCAGTTTTACCATAGTTAATTTTATTGCAGATTCTTACAGAGAATCTTGCAGACGCAGCCTTTAACATTTTGGGGGAATAATTCCTAACCAAAGGCTTTATTTTATTGTATCAACATTTTTAAATGTAACTTTGAGTTTAAAATTCTTAAGTACAGAATGTATATCGAGAAAATTTTCAAGGAAAGGTAGAACTAATACTACAATGTAATTCTGGTAATTTTAAAAGATTTGTCAACTATTTTTTTTTCATTTTAGATCATGTGCTATTTCACAAATCTTCAATATTTCCTCATCTATGAACGCTGGACTGCAAATGCACAAAGTTCTCTCACCAGTCCTTAGAAATTTGATAGACAAATGGTACACATATGTTGACGATATTTTATTCTTAATACAAATATAGAAAAGAAGCAGCACTGTCTAAGCTGGCAAACTTGAAAATGATATTTAGGAGTCTAGAAAGTCTTCATCAAATCATTCTTTTTCCTAATATATATATGCAACCCAGTCTCGGGTATACAGCGTCAGTGTGGAGCCCTCACCTTGTAAATCACAAAATGCAACTTGAGAAAGCAAAAAGACTAGTACTTGAGTTGAGAAATCAAGAAAAAGGTGCTAAAAACAGCTATGCAAGAAGTACTCGAGATACTGACAGGGTGAACACGAATAAGATATTTACCAGGAAGTTAGCACGAACGGAAAACATTAGGGACGTGTTTCAATAAGACACCTGCTGTCCCTGTCCCTGTTCACCCATCAGTTTAAAACTGGTACCTGGGTGTTAGCTGACTGGTGTGGGTCACACCTGGGACAAAACTGACCTAATTTGCCCTAAATACTCAGCATAACAAGCGGCTTTCTATATAGTAGTATGTCATTGATATCAGCTAGGACTGTATACCTTGTACATGTACCTGTAGTA
>NC_091332.1:27647749-27725249 GCF_038502225.1 Cherax quadricarinatus
TGCCTTGGATCAAACGTGTAGCGGATGCTACACGCCAAGGTATTGGTCCAGTGTGGGTAGATTGGTAAAGCACTGCATACCTTGTCCTAAGGTTCGTAGGTTCGAGTCTCCTTCAGCCAGAGATCTGTATTTGTGTATATTTCGCCTGAAAGCACTAATCTTTTGTGTGGAACTGTGTCAAACGCCTTCTTGCAGTCCAAGAAAATGCAATACACCCACCCCTCTCTCTCTTGTCTTACTGGTCACCATGTCACAGGCACACAGGCACCTGGTCACAGACCGGGCCGCGGGGGCGTTGACCCCCGGAACTCTCTCCAGGTAAACTCTCTCCAGGTAATGTCATAGAACTCCAGTAGGTTTGTGACACAGGATTTCCCGTCCCTGAAACCATGTTGGCTGCTGTTGATGAGATCATTCCTTTCTAGGTGTTCCACCACTCTTCTCCTGATAATCTTCTACATGACTTTGCATACTATACATGTCAGTGACACTGGTCTGTAGTTTAGTGCTTCATGTCTGTCTCCTTTTTTAAAGATTGGGACTACATTTGCTGTTTTCCATGCCTCAGACAATCTCCCTGTTTCGATAGATGTATTGAATATTGTTGTTAGGGGTACACATAGCACCTCTGCTCCCTCTCTCAGGACCCATTGCCTTTGAGGTATCTAGCTCACTCAGAAGCCTCTTCACTTCTTCCTCGGTTGTGTGTACTGTGTCCAGCACTTGGTGGTGTACCCCACCTCTCCGTCTTTCTGGAGCCCCTTCTGTCTCCTCTGTGAACACTTCTTTGAATCTCTTGTTGAGTTCCTCACATACTTCACGGTCATTTCTTGTTGTCTCTCCTCTTTCCTTCCTTAGCCTGATTACCTGGTCCTGCATGTGCGTGCGTGTGTGTGTGTGTGTGTGTGTGTGTGTGTGTGTGTGTGTGTGTGTGTGTGTGTGTGCAATAAGAGCACAGTATACATGTGATATCGCAATATACAGAACAACCACTGTAAAATGACAGTGAAATTCCAAGCGTTTTCGTGATTTCTCACTTTATCAAGGAATTGTAAAAATTAAAGATAAATAGAAAAGCGTATAAGGACGAGATTACACCTCGCGGTCAACTTACAACACCTGGCCTCTTTATGATGATGTAGGTAACTGATCAAGGACCTGAAAATATTTGCACTGTTTTCCACATAAAACTGACACATGTGTTGCTACACAGTTGAATTTCAATCTCCTTCGTCGTGTAATTAGGAGGAGATTTGTTAGAACGTTATAAGCTACGCCATACACGACGGTTACGGAAGTTTTCAGAGCCATTCCAGGATGCTTGAAATAAGTTCAGCTCCAGCCGTTGTCCCCGTCGTCGTCGCCGCCACCGCCGCCGCCGCCGCCGCCGCCGCCGCCGTCGCCGCCACCGCCGCCGCCGCCGCCGCCGCCGCCGCCGCCGGTGCTGCTGCTCCCTCTGTTGCTGCTGCTGCTGGTCTCGCTGTCGCTGCCGCTCTCGCCGCCGTCACCGCCGCTGTTGCTGTCGCTAACATCCATTGCCTACACCACCACCACCACCACCACCACTACCACCAGCAACCACCACCACCCCCCCTACTAACCACCTCCACCACCAGGTGAGAGAGGTATATAAGGGAAGACTATGTTAGAGTCAACGTTTTCAGTTGTCCGGAGCAGTCCGAGTGCAGCCCAGCAGATGTGATCCTCCTCGTCTAGTGTAACATAGTACCCCGTCCAAGTGACAGTAAGACGCCAGGCTCAAGGTGAGTCAACATCACATACAGAGGCCCAGGACACATACATCAGAAATAAAATCATTTGACAGACGAGACTTCATCGTTTGAAAAATAGTTCTGACAGATATTGTACAGAGACTCAGGTAGTTAACTCTCGCTTCTCTTCGCTCGGTATCATATTAAAATGGGACCAACATATTAATAAGACATGAGTGTAGAACTTAGTTACCTTTACTGACGGAACGTTTCTTTAATAAAGATATACAAGCAGTGTTATTTTGTCTGACTCTTCAGCTTCGAACAGTGAAGAGTTGTATCCTTTCCTGTCATGATGAAGCTCTTCATGAGAGGTCGTCAGATTAAAGACCCTTCATGCTGTCTCATCATGAGAGGTCGTCAGATTAAAGACCCTTCGTGTTGTCTCGTCATGAGAGGTCGCCAGATTAAAGACCCTTCATGCAGTCTCGTCATGAGAGGTCGTCAGATTAAAGACTCATCATGCTGTCTCGTCATGAGAGGTCGTCAGATTAAAGACTCATCATGGTGTCTCGTCATGAGAGGTCGTCAGATTAAAGACTCATCATGCTGTCTCGTCATGAGAGGTCGTCAGATTAAAGACCCTTCATGCAGTCTCGTCATGAGAGGTCGTCAGATTAAAGTCCCTTCATGCAGTCTCGTCATGAAAGGTCGTCAGATTAAAGACTCATCATGCTGTCTCATCATGAGAGGTCGTCAGATTAAAGACCCTTCGTGCTGTCTCGTCACAAGAGCTCAGGACTGATGGTGACACAGGTGGGTGAGATTTTTTGGCCACAGTCAGAGACTGAGATATACTGATTATGGCATCGATCAGTGTTAGGACAGCTTCATTCAAGCTTAAGACTGACAGCTTCATTCAAGCTGAAGACTGACAGCTTCATCCAAGCTCAAGACTGCGAGTTTCATCCAAGCTCAAGACGGACAGCTTCATCCAAGCTCAAGACTGACAGCTTTGTCCAGTTTAAAACTGACAGCTTCATCCAAGCTTAAGATTGACAGTTTTATACCAGCTTAGGATTGACAGCTTCATCCAAGCGCATGACTGACGGTTTCATTCAAGTTTAAGACTGACAGCTTCATCCAAGCTTAAGACTGACTGCGCCATCCAAGCTGGTGGGTTCATCTAGGCTTAAGATTGACGGCTTCATCCAAGCTTCATAGTGGCGGCTTAATCCAAGCTTTACAGTAACGGATTCATCCGAGCTTAATAGTAACAGCTTCATTCAAGCTTAAGAGTGACACGAATATACACCCAATGTTAGTGAATGTACACACTGTATTAATGTACACACTGTGTACATACACTAATACAGTGTGTACATACACTAACACAGTGTATGCACACACTATGTTAGTGTATGTACACTCAGTGTTAGTGAAGATACACTCTGTTAGTGTATATACTTTGTCCTATTGTACGTACACACCGTGTTACTTTATGTTCACAATGTGTTGGTGAATGTACACATCATGTTAGTGTGCACACAGTGTTGGTGTATGTACACTGTGTTACTTTATGTACACACCGTGTTCGGTGTGTACATAAAGTGTATGTACACAGTTATTATATGTAAGTGTATGTACACAGTTATTATATGTACACACTGTGTTAGTTCATGTGTACACAGTACATATAAATTAACACAGTGTGTTTGTGTGTACACACGGTGTTTTTGTGTGTACACACTGTGTTAGTATACGTATACACAGTGGTAGTGTATTCGCATTGTGTTATTGTATGTACAAACCGTTTTTGTGTATGTACACACAGTGTTTGTGTATGTGCGCACCGAGTTAGTAATAGTTTATGTACATACTGTGATTTAGTATTGTATATACACTGTGCAAGTGTGAGTATATGTATGTGTTAATGGCAGTGGGTGTAAGCACTTGTGTAAGTCCTTGCATAAATTTGTGTAAGCGAATCTTGAGTTCACACAGTGTTAGTGTCATCACTCGTGTACACTGTACAGTGTTAGTGTCATCACTCGTGTACACTGTATAGTGTTAGTGTCATCACTCGTGTACACTGTACAGTGTTAGTGTCATCACTCGTGTACACTGTACAGTGTTAGTGTCATCACTCGTGTACACTGTACAGTGTTAGTGTCATCACTCGTGTACACTGTACAGTGTTAGTGTCATCACTCGTGTACACTGTACAGTGTTAGTGTCATCACACGTGCACACTGTACAGTGTTAGTGTCATCACACGTGTACACTGTACAGTGTTAGTGTCATCACACGTGTACACTGTACAGTGTTAGTGTCATCACTCGTGTACACTGTACAGTGTTAGTGTCATCACTCGTGTACACTGTACAGTGTTAGTGTCATCACTCGTGTACACTGTACAGTGTTAGTGTCATCACTCGTGTACACTGTACAGTGTTAGTGTCATCACTCGTGTACACTGTACAGTGTTAGTGTCATCACTCGTGTACACTGTACAGTGTTAGTGTCATCACTCGTGTACACTGTACAGTGTTAGTGTCATCACACGTGCACACTGTACAGTGTTAGTGTCATCACACGTGCACACTGTACAGTGTTAGTGTCATCACACGTGTACACTGTACAGTGTTAGTGTCATCACACGTGTACACTGTACAGTGTTAGTGTCATCACACGTGTACACTGTACAGTGTTAGTGTCATCACACGTGTACACTGTACAGTGTTAGTGTCATCACACGTGCACACTGTACAGTGTTAGTGTCATCACACGTGTACACTGTACAGTGTTAGTGTCATCACACGTGCACACTGTACAGTGTTAGTGTCATCACACGTGTACACTGTACAGTGTTAGTGTCATCACTCGTGTACACTGTACAGTGTTAGTGTCATCACACGTGCACACTGTACAGTGTTAAGTGTCATCACACGTGCACACTGTACAGTGTTAGTGTCATCACTCGTGTACACTGTACAGTGTTAGTGTCATCACACGTGTACACTGTACAGTGTTAGTGTCATCAATCGTGTACACTGTACAGTGTTAGTGTCATCACACGTGTACACTGTACAGTGTTAGTGTCATCAATCGTGTACACTGTACAGTGTTAGTGTCATCACTCGTGTACACTGTACAGTGTTAGTGTCATCACTCGTGTACACTGTACAGTGTTAGTGTCATCACACGTGTACACTGTACAGTGTTAGTGTCATCACACGTGTACACTGTACAGTGCTAGCGTCAGTGAGTGTACACACTGTACAGTGTTAGTGAGGGTATACAGTGTGTAATCTTGGTGGTGTTTGAGAGTGCGCTCTGTGTAATGTCAGTCCATGTAAACACTGTGTACTGTAAGAGATGATGTGTGTCCACACTGTGTAGCACTGTGTGAACGCACCGTGTAGTGCTAGTACTAGTGTGTGAACGCACCGTCTAGTGCTTGTACTAGTGTGAACGCACCGTGTAGTGCTTGTACTAGTGTGAACGCACCGTGTAGTGCTAGTACTAGTGTGTGAACGCACCGTCTAGTGCTTGTACTAGTGTGAACGCACCGTGTAGTGCTTGTACTAGTGTGAACGCACCGTGTAGTGCTAGTACTAGTGTGTGAACGCACCGTCTAGTGCTTGTACTAGTGTGAACGCACCGTGTAGTGCTTGTACTAGTGTGAACGCACCGTGTAGCGCTAGTACTAGTGTGAACGCACCGTGTAGCGCTAGTACTAGTGTGTGAACGCACCGTGTAGTGCTTGTACTAGTGTGAACGCACCGTGTAGTGCTTGTACTAGTGTGAACGCACTGTGTAGTGCTTGTACTAGTGTGAACGCACCGTGTAGTGCTTGTACTAGTGTGAACGCACCGTGTAGTGCTTGTACTAGTGTGAACGCACCGTGTAGTGCTAGTACTAGTGTGTGAACGCACCGTGTAGTGCTAGTACTAGTGTGTGAACGCACCGTGTAGTGCTAGTACTAATGCATGAACGCACCGTGTAGTGCTAGTACTGAACGCACCGTGTAGTGCTTGTACTAGTGTGAACGCACCGTGTAGTGCTAGTACTAGTGTGTGAACGCACCGTGTAGTGCTAGTACTAGTGCATGAACGCACCGTGTAGTGCTAGTACTAATGCATGAACGCACCGTGTAGTGCTAGTACTAATGCATGAACGCATCGTGTAGTGCTTGTACTAGTGTGAACGCACCGTGTAGTGCTTGTACTAGTGTGAACGCACCGTGTAGTGCTAGTACTAGTGCATGAACGCACCGTGTAGTGCTAGTACTAGTGCATGAACGCACCGTGTAGTGCTAGTACTAATGCATGAACGCACCGTGTAGTGCTAGTACTAATGTATGAACGCAACGTGTAGTGCTAGTACTAGTGCATGAACGCACCGTGTAGTGCTAGTACTAATGCATGAACGCACCGTGTAGTGCTAGTACTAATGCATGAACGCACCGTGTAGTGCTAGTACTAATGCATGAACGCACCGTGTAGTGCTAGTACTAATGCATGAACGCAACGTGTAGTGCTAGTACTAGTGCATGAACGCACCGTGTAGTGCTAGTACTAGTGCATGAACGCACCGTGTAGTGCTAGTACTAGTGCATGAACGCACCGTGTAGTGCTAGTACTAGTGCATGAACGCACCGTGTAGTGCTAGTACTAGTGCATGAACGCAACGTGTAGTGCTAGTACTAGTGCATGAACGCACCGTGTAGTGCTAGTACTAGTGCATGAACGCAACGTGTAGTGCTAGTACTAGTGCATGAACGCACCGTGTAGTGCTAGTACTAGTGCATGAACGCACCGTGTAGTGCTAGTACTAGTGCATGAACGCAACGTGTAGTGCTAGTACTAATGCATGAACGCACCGTGTAGTGCTAGTACTAGTGCATGAACACATCGTGAAATTTTCGTATTTTTTTGGAATAAATGGTTCAGAAATACAAGTGATAAATGGGAGACATGGGACATTGCGGTATGTCTATACTGGACTGAAGACGCCACTGACCCGCGAAACGTTTCCACTTGTCGGTTTTCCAAAGCATTTATACAAATACTGTCAGACACAAGTGATGTAGTGGAGGCAGGAACCGTACATAGCTTTAATACGAGGTATGATAAAGCACATGGAACAGGGAGAGAGGGGACCTAGTAGCGATCAGTGAAGAGGCGGGGCCAGGAGCTGAGTCTCGACCCCGGCAACCACAATTAGGTGAGTACAACAGCATCTTGGCATCTTGATGGAGGGAATTCTTCCATATTTGTCTAACCTTCAGACATGACCACTGACCTCCTCCCCATAGTGCTCTCTTCCACTGGTGACGCCGCCTACCACTGCTTCGCCTCACCTGCCTTCACTACGTAAGCTTCTCCGCGCATTTGCTGTACATTTGTCAAAATTGATGAAGATTAAGACACATGTGCAACAGTTGGGTATCTTTATTGATGAAACGTTTCGCCTACACAGCAGGCTTCTTCAGTCAAATTCAGAAGCAGCAGGTATAGTATTTCAATGAAGACGCTTATTGTGTAGGCGAAACGTTCTATCACTGAAGATACACAACTGTTGTATATGTGTCTTAATCTTCAACTTGTTCGTATTTTAAATCATTCCATTTTCAACATTTTGACTCCAGGTTGAGGGACTGATTACCTCAAACTACACCTCATCTTCCACCTTTCTTCACTATACTGAAGAAGGCAGTGGCTGGCGAAACGTTTCCAGAATAAAGATGTCTAAGTGTTGCACCTCTCAGTTATTCACACTGTGTAGCGTTAGTATTAATGTGAGTACACCCTATTGTTCTATTATGTGTACATACCATGTAGTGTGTGTGTGTGTGTGTGTGTGTGTGTGTGTGTGTGTGTGTGTGTGTGTGTGTGTGTGTGTGTGTGTGTGTACATGTTGTAGTGTTAGTGACTGTACATTCTGTGAAGTTTCATTGTGTGTATATGAAGTGTTAGTGTGTATACATGTTGGGTTACAATGTGTACATTGTGTAATGTTAGTGTGTACATGCTGTAGTGCTAATTTGTGTACACATTTTGTATAATATACTGTGTACATTGCTAGTGTTAGGATATGGTCACTCTGTGGACTGTTATTTTGTGTACACACTGTACATTAGTGTTAGTATGTATGTTCAAACTGTGTAATGTGTAGTGTCAGTGTGTATACCCACTGTCTAGTGTTAGTGTCAGTGTGTATACCCACTGTCTAGTGTTAGTGTCACTATTTAGTGTAACTGTCACTATGTATACACACAGTGTAGTGCAAGTGTCAGTGTGTACACACAGTGTAGTGCAAGTGTCAGTGTGTACACACAGTGTAGTGCAAGTGTCAGTGTGTACACACAGTGTAGTGCAGGTGTCAGTGTGTACACACAGTGTAGTGCAAGTGTCAGTGTGTACACACAGTGTAGTGCAAGTGTCAGTGTGTACACACAGTGTAGTGCAAGTGTCAGTGTGTACACACAGTGTAGTGCAAGTGTCAGTGTGTACACGCAGTGTAGTGCAGGTGTCAGTGTGTACACACAGTGTAGTGCAAGTGTCAGTGTATACACACAGTGTAGTGCAAGTGTCAGTGTGTACACACAGTGTAGTGCAGGTGCCAGTGTGTACACACAGCGTAGTGCAGGTGTCAGTGTATACACAGTGTAGTGCAGGTGTCAGGGAATACACACAGTGTAGTGCAGGTGTCAGTGTATACCCACAGTGTAGTGTATGTGTCAGTGTATGCACACAGTGTAGTGCACGTGTACCCAGAGTGTAGTGCACGTGTCAGTGTATACACACAGTGTAATGCAAGTGTCAGTGTATACACACAGTGTAGTGCAAGTGTCAGTGTATACACAGTGTAGTGCAGGTGTCAGCGTATACCCACAGTGTAGTGCAAGTGTCAGTGTATACACAGTGTAGTGCAAGTGTCAGTGTATACCCACAGTGTAGTGCAGGTGTCAGTGTATACACAGTGTAGTTCAAGTGTCAGTGTATACCCACAGTGTAGTGCAAGTGTCAGTGTATACACAGTGTAGTGCAAGTGTCAGTGTATACACAGTGTAGTGCAAGTGTCAGTGTATACACAAAGTAGTGCAAGTGTCAGTGTATACACAGTGTAGTGCAAGTGTCAGTGTATACACAGTGTAGTGCAGGTGTCAGCGTATACCCACAGTGTAGTGCATGTGTCAGTGTATACACAGTGTAGTGCAAGTGTCAGTGTATACACAGTGTAGTGCAAGTGTCAGTGTATACACAGTGTAGTGCAGGTGTCAGTGTATACACAGTGTAGTGCAGGTGTCAGTGTATACACACAGTGTAGTGCAAGTGTCAGTGTGTACACACAGTGTAGTGCAGATGTCAGTGTATACACACAGTGTAGTGCAGGTGTCAGTGTATACACACAGTGTAGTGCAAGTGTCAGTGTATACACAGTGTAGTGCAGGTGTCAGTGTATACACACAGTGTAGTGCAGGTGTCAGTGTATACACAATGTAGTGCAGGTGTCAGTGTATACACACAGTGTAGTGCAGATGTCAGTGTATACACACAGTGTAGTGCAGGTGTCAGTGTATACACACAGTGTAGTGCAGGTGTCAGTGTATACAGAGTGTAGTGCAGGTGTCAGTGTATACAGAGTGTAGTGCAGGTGTCAGTGTATACACAGTGTAGTGCAGGTGTCAGTGTATACACAGTGTAGTGCAGGTGTCAGTGTATACACAGTGTAGTGCAGGTGTCAGTGTATACACAGTGTAGTGCAGGTGTCAGTGTATACACAGTGTAGTGCAGGTGTCAGTGTATACACAGTGTAGTGGAGGTGTCCGTGTATACACACAGTGTAGTGCAGGTGTCAGTGTATACACACAGTGTAGTGCAGGTGTCAGTGTATACACACAGTGTAGTGCAGGTGTCAGCGTATACACAGTGTAGTGCAGGTGTGAGTATATACACACAGTGTAGTGCAAGTGTCAGTGTATACACACAGTGTAGTGCAGGTGTCAGTGTATACACACAGTGTAGTGCAGGTGTCAGTGTATACGCAGTGTAGTGCAGGTGTCAGTGTATACACACAGTGTAGGGCAGGTGTCCGTGTATACACACAGTGTAGTGCAGGTGTCAGTGTATACACACAGTGTAGTGCAGGTGTCAGTGTATACACACAGTGTAGTGCAGGTGTCAGCGTATACACAGTGTAGTGCAGGTGTGAGTATATACACACAGTGTAGTGCAAGTGTCAGTGTATACACACAGTGTAGTGCAGGTGTCAGTGTATACACACAGTGTAGTGCAGGTGTCAGTGTATACGCAGTGTAGTGCAGGTGTCAGTGTATACACACAGTGTAGTGCAGGTGTCAGTATATACACACAGTGTAGTGCAGGTGTCAGCGTATACACACAGTGTAGTGCAGGTGTCAGTATATACACACAGTGTAGTGCAGGTGTCAGTATATACACACAGTGTAGTGCAGGTGTCAGTATATACACACAGTGTAGTGCAGGTGTCAGTGTATACACACAGTGTAGTGCAGGTGTCAGTATATACACACAGTGTAGTGCAGGTGTCAGTATATACACACAGTGTAGTGCAGGTGTCAGTATATACACACAGTGTAGTGCAGGTGTCAGCGTATACACACAGTGTAGTGCAGGTGTCAGTATATACACACAGTGTAGTGCAGGTGTCAGCGTCTACACACAGTGTAGTTCAGGTGTCAGTATATACACACAGTGTAGTGCAGGTGTCAGCGTATACACATAGTGTAGTGCAGGTGTCAGTATATACACAGTGTAGTGCAGGTGTCAGTATATACACACAGTGTAGTGCAGGTGTCAGCGTATACACACAGTGTAGTGCAGGTGTCAGCGTATACACACAGTGTGGTGCAGGTGTCAGTATATACACACAGTGTGGTGCAGGTGTCAGTATATACACACAGTGTAGTGCAGGTGTCAGTATATACACACAGTGTAGTGCAGGTGTCAGTATATACACACAGTGTAGTGCAGGTGTCAGTATATACACAGTGTAGTGCAGGTGTCAGTATAGTGCAGGTGTCACACAGTGTAGTGCAGGTGTCAGTATATACACACAGTGTAGTGCAGGTGTCAGTATATACACACAGTGTAGTGCAGGTGTCAGTATATACACACAGTGTAGTGCAGGTGTCAGTATATACACACAGTGTAGTGCAGGTGTCAGTATATACACACAGTGTAGTGCAGGTGTCAGTATATACACAGTGTAGTGCAGGTGTCAGTATATACACACAGTGTAGTGCAGGTGTCAGTATATACACACAGTGTAGTGCAGGTGTCAGTATATACACACAGTGTAGTGCAGGTGTCAGTATATACACACAGTGTAGTGCAGGTGTCAGTATATACACACAGTGTAGTGCAGGTGTCAGTATATACACAGTGTAGTGCAGGTGTCAGTATATACACACAGTGTAGTGCAGGTGTCAGTATATACACAGTGTAGTGCAGGTGTCAGTATACACACAGTGTAGTGATAATCACAATAAACTTACTTTTCCATCTATCACAATTCTCAGTTTATCCCAATCATACTTTTATTTACTATTATTTGTAGTAATTTTGCATCATACGTGAAAATATTTTTGTAACCAATTTATTCGCTCCAGTAAGTTACTTATATCAATTAGAAACATCATTTCTAGCGTTGTATTAAAGACAAAAAAAAAAATTTTACTGGACCGAGGTTTTGCTTTATAATCTTTGAGAAGTGAGACAATGGCGGCATGATTTTAAAAAGGCTTTTATTCCTTTCGAAAAATAAACACAAGCAGTATAATGTGATCCTTTATTGACAACGTTTCGCCCACACAGTGGACTTTATCTACTCACAAACATGTTTGTGACTTGATAAAGTCCACTGTGTGGGCGAAACATAGTCAATAAATGATCACATTATACTGCTTACGTGTTTATTTTTCCATTGTGTCTATTTTATACCATTAATTTCTTTTTATCCCTTTATTTGTAATTTCCAGATTAATTTTCCAGAGGGATGTTTCCAGGAAGGTTTCTTGAAATTGAACTCAGCACCATCTGTTCAGTCACTGTTTTTATTGATTATTTTTGTGACTTCCTGACAGATGTTTATTAATTTTATTTAACTCGTACAGGACAAAGGTAAAGAAGACATGTGCAACAGTTAGGTATCTTTTTTTCAGAAACGTATCGCCTGCACAGTAGGCTTCTTCAGTAGAGAACAGAAAAGTTGTTAGAAGTAGAGATATTAAGACGATGTAATTAGTCCATCACCGTTGAAGACGTAGCTTTAAGGTGGTCAGTCCCTCAGCATGGAGAAGAGTATTTGTTCCAAGGTTTGAAACAAATACTCTTCTCCAGGCTGAGGGACTAACCACCTAAAAACTTCGTCTTCAGCGGTGATGGACTGATTACATGTTCACATCTGCTTCTACCAACTTTTCTGTACTCAACTGAAGAAGTCTACTGTCTAGGCGAAACGTTTCGGAATAAAGATACCTAACTGTTGCACACGTGTCTTCTTTACCAACCTGTCTGTTTATACCATTTTATTTTAATACTGAGTAGAGAACATTGTTAATCGAAAGCTCAAACATTGCACAATTAACAGCATTTTTCACCAAGAGATTTTTTTCGTTTTTCCCATAACTTTTCCAGTAATTTCACAATAAGGCTTTTCAGTGAGATATAAATGGACTATAGTTCAAAGAACCTTTCATGTCACTTTTTTTTTTCTATCGGAACAATGTGTGTAATTTTTTCCCTTGTCTGCTGATTCAAGAATGAAATAAAAAGCAGACATCAGAGTAAACATGGCAGCTTAGTTGTTCTACACTCTCTTATTATCCATGGTACTGTCTCTTCTGGTTCTTACCTGTGATCAGAATTGTGTTATTTTGTGTTCTCGGAGGATATTTCACAGGAGCAGAGAGGTTGGTGGAGAAGAAAGTCCGTTTAGTATGTGAGAAGACAGAGTTTATGACTCCGGGAGGGCTGTCTTTCCTTTCTTCTGCCTAGGTGAGTCCGGTCCAATGAGTTTTTTTTTTTTTTACCCCTGTGTCTTGGGTACTATTCTCGTGGGCCATTAGTTTTCCTGCAGTGTTCCTTTATCTCTCTTGTCCTTAGACTACCTCCACTACTACTACTATTACTATTAATATTATTATTTCCTCGCTAACACTCGCTAATAATAATAATAATAATAATAATAATAATAATAATAATAATAATACACCTTGATAAGCAATAAATTATCCTGTCTATGGGACTCCATGCACTGAGCGCAACTTAGTGCATGACCACCTGGGTCATGCTTCACTGACTGACCACTAAGCTGCTCTTAGGACTCCTAACCCTATTTAATCTCTAGCACTTCTAGCCTGATTGACGGAACCCATCAAAATACAAGAACCAGTTATATTAACCTCTAAACCGCTCATCAGTCATCAACGCTGATACATTACTAATTAATGGTCAAGCTGGATGGTCCAGCAAGCAAGAAAGCGGTCTACACCCAATACAATACGTCCAGCAATAAAAACCGCTTGTTTCCACTCAGTCTGATCTAAAGGCTTTTTCAGGGACTTTCCGTGCCCGTTCTTCCTTCCAATCCAAATATAAACACCTTCTTGGTCATTCAATTCTGCTTCCCCTCCTCAACCCTCCAAATTATACCTTGGTAACTCCACATCTAATTTCTACACTTGAAATTCTACATGATAACCACACTTGTCAGACACGACGTCTCCACTGCACCCACCCTCCTTGTAACAACAATGTTAAAATCCCATGCCTCACACCTATATACCAGTGTTGGTAGCACAACATTCTGGTACATTCCAAATTTTGCCACCATACATGAACTTCTTTTTTCCATAGATAAACTAACACACCACCTATTTTATTCTCCCCCCCCCTCCCCCCGTCGTCTAATTCACCTTGTCTTTCATAGACACACATGCTGACACGTCCGCTTCCAAACATCTAACAACATTCACTTACCCTCATACTCCCTCTCTTCAGTATGATATCTAGGCATTCCTTTCTTTGATTTTTTGTTACTCTCATCATCATGTTTTGTTTTCCTCTGCTTAGTTTCGATTTCCTCTCTGTTACATACCTTAGCGACATCTCTTCAGAATCTCTCAAAGGAAATGTATCATAGGCAACTCCCACTCTGGATCATTTCCCAACTTCCTGGCATTAATTTTTTTCTTTAAAGAACACAAAGACACAATTCCGTGGCTGGAACAATATACAAATAACTCGAGCATAGGAGAGAGAATCTTATGACGACGTTTCGGTCCGACTTGCACAATTTACAAGTCATATTATTTCTTCACTTCCTTCTTTCGTCCTCTCTTTGTCACGTCCCTGTCTCCCTCTCCTATATATACACTGACTCCCTGCATCACAGATACACGTATCGCTGTCAGAAACCCAAACAAGATCCTGGTTTATGAGGTCGACAGATTGCTCCACTCCACATCTCACATCACCAAAAAGGTGAACCTAGCAAAATTCCGCCTCAGTCAACTAATCAGATTCAAAGAAGCGCCCTCCCACATCAAGAAGCATCTTTATAAGATGATGATTAGACCTTTGCTGGAATACCTTCGCGTACCCATGTCACTAACAACTAAATCCAACATGTTACAGCTTCAAAGAGCCCAGAACAGAGCCCTCCGCTTTATCACTGGCACCAGGTTTAGAAACAGAATCAGGATGGAAGACCTGCACATCCAATAGGAAATCGTTGCAATAAATGTCAGGCTAGATAAACTAAAAAAGAGACCACTATATGACATGCATGAACTCTATATACCAGACAGAGAAAACCCACCCTATCATCAACCCTCCCGACTATATCATCAACACACCTCACACAGGATGACCCTCCAACAGAGTCCGACGCTTCATCCACAAGGAGAACTCCACAAGACCAAGGATCCTGGGTGACCTCCCCGAAGAAATAGAAGAATGGATACCACCAGAACCATTCTATGTCCAACAACAAGGATAAATTTACCCCAGTTCTGGGAGACTTCTATCAGACTACACCTTACACCTAACCTTATAACATCTGCAAACATCCTATGACAGGACACCACCTCAGAAACTGCTCAGCCAACCAACTCCAGGTTAACAGCCAATCTCCACTAAACGCCCTGCAACTACCATCTGCAGCAGCAGCCTTACGATCGACCTCTTGCGGGAAAAAAAGCAGAAATAGCATACATCCTTACAACTCAGTAGTATGCAGGTATACAGCTGGTATAAGTGTGTGCAACTGATGGGCAGGAGGTATACCTATCATATGAATTTAATGTATTCATGAATAACACAACACACTCACACACTTCTATAAAATGCGCCAAAGTGGTTAGGCCACTTACCTTTATTAAACCCCCTCCCCCCTCCACTCTCCCAACCCTTTCCCATATTTCCGTCCTTACCCATCCTACTTCCTTACCCATCTTACCAAAGCTGTAGTCATACCTCGCCTCGCCTCGTGTGTTAATGTGATTTGTAAATGGTCAAGTCGGTCTGAAACGTCATCAGCTTCTCTCTATGTGTGGGTTAGTGAATTTTTTCTTTACAATTTTATCCGTAAATATATTAAACGATCCTGATGGCAGGATGCATACCTGCCTAAGGCCTACTTTTACAAAAAAAAATAGTCATAACTCCCTCTCTCCTCCACACTTAACTTGATTCTCGCATTCCGCATAGAAATTCTTAGCTGCTTTAAGTAATCTACTACAAATTTCGTTAGTGTCAATGCTTGTATATATAACGTTAATAGGAGCGCAGTAGTAGCGCATCTGACTCACAACCTAGTAACCTGGTCCAACCTGGACGAGGCTGGACAACCTAGTAACCTGGTCCAACCTGGACGAGGCTGGACATATGGGCAAGTCTCCTGACTTTGAATAAATGATTTAGAAGATCCAGTGTATGTTGTTAGGATCGCTCTTTCTCGCCGGCCATTTTTACAGCTTATTGGTTATATATCTTCTGCTAATAACATCGCCAGTTGACGGTAATACTACTACTACTACTACTACTACTATTACTACTACTACTACTAATAATAATAATAATAATAATAATAATAATAATAATAATAATAATTTAAGCTAATTACTTATGAGTTTTCAAATAATATTTAATATATAAACAATGGCTACGATAACTGTTATGGTTATATAGTCTTCATAACCTACGACAGTATGATAAATTATACAAATATAACCTACGATAGAGCAACAGACGGTAGACTCTTAGTCTAGCAGTATTTTCTCTCTTATTTAGTTCTTGCTTTTATGTAGTGTTTGCTGAAAATCATATAAAATGCCGACGGCTGATGAGTAAGTCACTTGTGCAACACTTGGGTGACTTTAATGTGGAAACGTTTGGCTAACTATTCACCTCAATCCAGTACAGAGAAAAGCTGTTGAAGAGTTTGATCTTCAAGAGTTCTTCTCTGTATTAGACTGAGGAAGCCACTAGTTGGCGAAACTTTTCCACAGTAAGGATACCCAAGTGTTGCACAAGTGACTAATTCATCAACTTGTGTTGCTAGTGTTGTGGTCGGCTAACAGGTAAAATCTACACAATGCACCTTTATTTATTTAGAGAAAAATCATTTCTCATAGATGCTAAACAGATTTAATGACCTATACTCGAGCATTATTTTTCTGTTTGACTGTCGCCCGTTTCTTTGCTATTTGTGCATCATTGTCATTAAGAACTATATATATATATTCTTTTAGGAAGACAAGTTAATTCCTGAAGAAAGTGCACTGTGGGGTTCAAACCCGCGTTATGTTACCAAGGCACTGAGTGCACAGGTGAATAATTCCAGGTTCGGTCCCGGGAATGTCGGAATTTATGCTCAAAACTCTTAACACCTGCTGCTCCTGTTTATTTATCAGCAAACAGGTACCTAGAATAAAGTTATTTTTTCCGATATTTTAATGAAACCCCAACAAGATTGTGAGAGGCTAATCACAAGCCAAATATTTACCTCAAAACCGTTATTACTTGTAGTATTGTAGCCGTTAGTTTATTATACCTCTCTTCCATATCTTTTGTATAAAACCTTCAGTCTATTGCAAATTTAGTCTTCGTGGGACTCATTTGAGGTTCACAAGTTCTCCAAAAAATCCTACAGTTCCCGTTACTACTGAACCTATAGTAGATTTGTTGACGATATGAAATCTCCGATCTGAGATCGACAGATTTCATTACCTCGTGGGTGAAAAACCATCCCGTGTGACAGAGTATGACGGGAAAACCAAATATCAGCTCCTATGTCTCTCACATTTGAATTATATTTAATCGAATAATATGAGTGTCTTGTACTCCAATCTTATTTTTATTTCCTCCATTATTCTATTAAACGGTAACTGAAACTTAGCCTCAATGAATTTCATACTGTAATCAATCGATTGATTCATCACTCTCCGCACTAGCTTCATCTATGGTCCGCCAAGATAATCTACTCCAATCTTGTGAAGATCAAACCCAGTAGTGGGACAGTAAATGACTCAGCTAAACTATCACTTGCAACTACCATCAGGGGTAACCTGCAGGTCAAGTTTATCGCGATTCTCTCGCTAAATGACGCCTTCATTGTCCTCTGCAACGACGATATCGAGGCCGATAAATTCATCAGCACTACTGCCACATCCACTCTTACTGAACGAGGATTCAAAGTCATGTCTTATCCAGCCCTGAGAGCCACGAGGACTGTCTTCCTCAAACGACTTGACAGGCTGATTACTACTCAACCCATCGATGATCTCAAGACTTCAGTAGAGGATCAGAACTGAGCTACAGTGGATCACAACTCCAAAATTCCTAATGCTTCGTCAGTGCTAAAGATCACCTTCACTGCCGTAAGCATGGCTGCCCAAGCTCTTGCTGACGGTATGGCCATCTTCAACTACTACATTAATCCAGGCTAAGTAGTAAGTTTATTCAGTTGAACTGCCTAAACTGCAAGAGCGACCACCACACTCTTGCTGCCAAGGGCCCTATGAGAAGAGGAACCCTCAAGAAAAACCTGGAAGAAGAACAAAAGAAGCCATTTATAAGGTCACTAATATATGCTGCCATCACCAAACTACAAGCTCATACCACCAAAATTCTCAAGGTCACACTACATGCGTCGTCCACCGACTACATACTTCCTCCACTTCCCGACGGTGCTCCAACAAAGATCTACTACTGCATAATGTGCGCACATATGCAGAATATGGCTACTCCAGGAACCTTCAAAGAACATCAACCTCACAGTTCCTGCAGATGGAATTCCTCCACCAGAGCATTGTACTCGCTCAGAACTAACTCCAACCAGTGACATGACTCTTACTACTGTCCCCACTGACACTCCACCTACGATGTCCACCACCACTGCTACAAATATTACCACTGACATGCCATCTACGACCGCCACTACCACTGGTACCAACCAGTCACAATCCTCACCTAAAGCCTACCAATCTGCTAAAGCAGCAAGAATATCTGCAAAGCTAAAGGCACTACCAGTGCCTACGTACGCAGAATGGCGAGGCATAGTGTTCTACACAACTGACCAGTACAGTAATACAATGTATCGCCAAGAACTCTACACTCGACTCCAAGATGGAACTATCAAGATTACCGGCGAGTCTGAACATCTACACAGCACTCAAGAAATGCTTGAGGATATCGAAGAGTATCTAACAAGACTTCGGCACCAGAATCAAACTTGTTCACATCTCAAGAACGAAATTCAGAAGCATAAAAAAACGCTACTCCCCACTAACAAATTTCATTCAACCAATCATGAAGAAGTTAAGCTTCCCCAGCTCTTATGCTGCAGCCTAAAGCTGGGGCTTGGCTCCAGAAGGATCCTGTAGTGATTGCTATCTTTGTCCTTGCTGACATCGCCTGTTGTTACGCAGCTGACGCCTTTCAAGTCAGACAAGACACTCCCGTGACAGGGAGCCAAGGCCAGGTCACAAACTGGAAAAGACCCTGGCCGGGACAGTACCAGTGAATCTAAGAAGAAAAAGAATGTTGTCAGTAAACCACCGGAAGACTTGGCTGATATCACACTAGAGGTTCGCTGCGTCTTCTATGGATGCTTCTCTCCTGCAAATTCTGGCAGTGCCTGCAGAGGATGATAGAGTGCTATGATTTATGCCTCTATGTCAATGTCAGATATGAGAATGAGAAAGAGAAGAGGGTCGAGCATAGTGCCTTGAGGGATAGAATTCATTGTAGAAGCTCCTTTTTCCATTGTTTACAATTACTCTTTGGGTTCTATTTGTTAGGAAGGTAACTATCCATCTGTTCACCTTCCCGGTAGCTCTTTTTTAAAAAACATTTTGTGTGCAATTATTCCTTGGTCGTACTCGTCAAAGGCTTCTGTAAAGTTGAAGTACACTACTTCACTTTGTGTTCTAGTGCATCCAAGACCGTGTTGTAGATGTGCAGCAGTTGTAGAAGACACAAGCTAACACTTCTGAATCCATGTCGACCTGGGTTTTGCAATTTTTGCGATAATATGTAACTGGCAATCTTGCCTCTTAAAACCTTTTCAAAAATCTTAATTCTATCAATTTTTTTTTTTTTCAGTTGTTTTACTGCCGTCTTTTCTGGAGTGGTTAGTGATGACTATGGCATCAATTCCAAGCACGGTCATGGGACCTTGCGTGGGACTGAGTCAATGGATATGCAATCACTAGTATCTTCGAACTCAAGTGGGGTGAGGGTTATTTCAAAGATTAAGGAAATGTCTGTGGTATTTTGTGTTTTATTCATGAGGAACTCGGGTGGGTCTTCAATATTTATTTGTGATGTAAGTATTTCACTCGTTTCTTTGTTGTCGTCAGTGTATGCTCCACCTATAATCTAAAGACCCGATGCTAGATGCCGTTTTTGACCTGGATTTTGGCATATGAGATGAATTATTTTGTATTTTTCTCAATTTCACTTATCTTTTTTTTTTCTTAGCTCCCTCTGTCTTTTCTTGACTATGTATGATGTGTTCCGTCTGAGCTCATGTTTCTTAATTCTCCAACCAGTAGTACCTTTCGTTCTTCAGAACGTCTGCTACCATTGAGATCTTTTATTCCCCGTCTTTGCCTATAGTGGAACGTCTTTCCTTTTCCTATCTGCTCCTTCTCCTTTCTCGTAAAGGTATGTGTCTAGAACATACTTCTAGAGCCATTTAGCTACTATCGAAATTCTCGTTTAGGTTATCGTGTATCATTGTCTATCAGCATATTTCAGTAAACTCACGATTTATTAGTTCCAAGTAGATATTATTGTTGTTAAAGTTAAATTTGCTGAACATTCCCACAAGGTTGAGTGGTTGAGGTGTACCTGGAGTGTGTGTTCCTGGAGTGTGTGTTCCTGCAGTGTGTGTTCCTGGAGTGTGTGTTCCTGGAGGGTGTGTTCCTGGAGGGTGTGTTCCTGGAGGGTGTGTTCCTGGAGGGTGTGTTCCTGGAGGGTGTGTTCCTGGAGGGTGTGTTCCTGGAGTGTGTGTTCCTGGAGGGTGTGTTCCTGGAGTGTGTGTTCCTGGAGGGTGTGTTCCTGGAGTGTGTGTTCCTGGAGTGTGTGTTCCTGGAGTGTGTGTTCCTGGAGGGTGTGTTCCTGGAGGGTGTGTTCCTGGAGGGTGTGTTCCTGGAGGGTGTGTTCCTGGAGTGTGTGTTCCTGGAGGGTGTGTTCCTGGAGTGTGTGTTCCTGGAGGGTGTGTTCCTGGAGTGTGTGTTCCTGGAGGGTGTGTTCCTGGAGTGTGTGTTCCTGGAGTGTGTGTTCCTGGAGTGTGTGTACCTGGAGTGTGTGTTCCTGGAGGGTGTGTTCCTGGAGGGTGTGTTCCTGGAGGGTGTGTTCCTCGAGGGTGTATCATGTGGGAGTTCGACACGTGGTTTAGGTAAAGAAATACTCACGTAGGCTGGTAGTACGTATAATTACAGATAATGTGGAGTGCGCCCTTACAGCCGTACCTATCTCTCTGCTCTCTTAACACTGACTGACTGGCCGCCCACAGTACCCATATGTGAGGGGTCTTTGAATAATGCCAGGTCAGCGCAATATGAGTTCAGATAGTGACTCAGGCAGAGACGGTTGGTCGTTGAGTCAACGGTACACTGGTTACTGGTAACTGGTTACTACTACTGAGATACTACTGAGAGGTGTGTTCCTCGAGGGTGTGTTCCTCGAGGGTGTGTTCGTGGAGGGTGTGTTCGTGGAGGGTGTGTTCGTGGAGGGTGTGTTCGTGGAGGGTGTGTTCCTGGAGGGTGTGTTCCTGGAGGGTGTGTTCCTGGATGGTGTGTTCCTGGATGGTATGTTCCTGGAGGGTGTGTTCCTGGAGGGTGTGTTCCTGGAGGGTGTGTTCCTGGAGGGTGTGTTCCTGGAGGGTGTGTTCCTCGAGGGTGTGTTCCTCGAGGGTGTGTTCCTGGAGGGTGTGTTCCTCGAGGGTGTGTTCCTCGAGGGTGTGTTTCTGGAGGGTGTGTTCCTCGAGGGTGTGTTCGTCGAGGGTGTGTTCCTCGAAGGTGTGTTCGTCGAGGGTGTGTTCCTCGAAGGTGTGTTCCTCGAGGGTGTGTTCCTCAAGGGTGTGTTCCCCGAGGGTGTGTTCCTCGAGGGTGTGTTCCTCGAGGGTGTGTTTCTGGAGGGTGTGTTCCTCGAGGGTGTGTTCCTCGAGGGTGTGTTCCTCGAGGGTGTGTTCCTCGAGGGTGTGTTCCTCGAGGGTGTGTTCCTCGAGGGTGTGTTCCTCGAGGGTGTGTTTCTGGAGGGTGTGTTTCTGGAGGGTGTGTTCCTGGAGGGTGTGTTCGTGGAGGGTGTTTTCCTGGAGGGTGTGTTCCTGGAGGGTGTGTTCCTGGAGGGTGTGTTCGTGGAGGGTGTGTTTCTGGAGGGTGTGTTTCTGGAGGGTGTGTTCCTGGAGGGTGTGTTCGTGGAGGGTGTGTTCGTGGAGGGTGTGTTCCTGGAGGGTGTGTTCCTGGAGGGTGTGTTCTTGGAGGGTGTGTTCCTGGAGGGTGTGTTCCTGGAGGGTGTGTTCCTGGAGGGTGTGTTCCTGGAGGGTGTGTTCCTGGAGAGTGTGTTCCTGGAGGGTGTGTTCGTGGAGGGTGTGTTCCTGGAGGGTGTGTTCCTGGAGGGTGTGTTCCTGGAGGGTGTGTTCGTGGAGGGTGTGTTCGTGGAGGGTGTGTTCCTGGAGGGTGTGTTCCTGGAGGGTGTGTTCCTGGAGGGTGTGTTCTTGGAGGGTGTGTTCCTGGAGGGTGTGTTCCTGGAGGGTGTGTTCCTGGAGGGTGTGTTCCTGGAGGGTGTGTTCCTGGAGGGTGTGTTCCTGGAGGGTGTGTTCCTGGAGGGTGTGTTCCTGGAGGGTGTGTTCCTGGAGGGTGTGCTCCTGGAGGGTGTGCTCCTGGAGGGTGTGTTCCTGGAGGGTGTGTTCCTGGAGGGTGTGTTCCTGGAGGGTGTGTTCCTGGAGGGTTCCTGGAGGGTGTGTTCCTGGAGGGTGTGTTCCTGGAGGGTGTGTTCCTGGAGGGTGTGTTCCTGGAGGGTGTGTTCCTGGAGGGTGTGTTCCTGGATTGTGTGTTCCTGGAGGGTGTGTTCCTGGAAGGTGTCCTGGGAGTCAGCGCCCCCGCGACCTCATCCATGTTGTAAAATGTCATAGAGATCAAAGTTCGTTGGTTTATTGAGTTTGATACTCACTACAAACAAGTTATTAAGGGTGAATGTAACCTGTGCACCACCAGTCAAGAATACCTTAATTCCTTAAACAGGGTTTAAAGTAAACCAATATTTTATGTACACTGAAAAAAATAAATAAATCTCGGCGTAGAAAACCTAATCAGAATAACCATATAATGAAGATTATCTACAAATAATACATGAAAATTGTAGCTCCTTCCCAATGTGTAATTTCACAATAGAAAACTCATAACAATTTTGGTAATACAGTAGTCAGTAAAGAACAAGGGCAAGAATGCAAAGTAAAAAATATTGAATTAATATTTTAAGAATTGGACACAAAAGAACGTTTCTCTGTTTTTTATGGGGTTGATAATTTGCGGGATATGTTCAGCATATATAGTAGTATGTCATGTATACCATGTACATGTACTTGTAGAAAAAAATATTACTATTATTATTATTATTATTATTATTATTATTATTATTATTATTAGTTCTGTTATGTCACCGGTAGCTTAGCCACTGGTACCCAACACCGGTAAGCCATTACAGCAATTCGTTTGGTATCCAACACTACACGATAGCTGTGGCTTTATCACTGCTTTCGTAAGCTGATTTTTCATCAGTTGCTTATAACTAAGTTTATTCAGGTATACACAAATACACTTACATAGATTACCATACACAGCAGCATGTGTGTAAAGAACCTGGGATAATCCAAAAAAGTCAAAGTGACTAATTTCCATTGGGGTTCATTTAATACCTCATTATTATTATTATACTATAAACGAGATATATTAAGAATAATGTAGAATGAGTTATCTATATTTACATATATGTTAGCTAAAAATAAATAATTTTCCCTTTTTGTCGCTACGTTCATTAGGTACCTTTTGGCTCTCTTCTTGAACTGGTTCATGCTATGACTGGTTTTGACATGTGCAAGTAGTCTGTTTCATTCCTTTATTGCTGTACAATAAAAAGTGTTTGAAGCCTGGCCACTGGCAGTGGGTACAACAAGGTTGTGCTCTCTCCCCCTAGTACTATGATAGCATTGGTTCCCAGCCTTGACAAAACTGGCAGCAAAATACGTATTCTAGATACTGTGAGCAACTTTCATGAACTTGATTTGACTTCAGTGGTTTTACTCTGTGTTTTACATCCACCATATCGAATTGTTGTAATTTTTGTAGTCTATCTTTGATTTTTTTTTTGTCAAGGCAAAATACTATGAAGAGCAAGCGTAGTCCATATGACACTGTATAAAGGATTGACACAGGGTCCTGCGAGCCTCAGTAAGTAGACTGTGCTTGTCTGAAGAGGAACTTCAGTCTGGCATTCGCTTTCTTTACCACACAGTTCCCTATCAATTCTCCTGACATGCATGGGTCAAAGGGGATTCCCAGATATTTTACTGATAAAACCAAAGTGATGGGCTCCCCATTGCACTGGACATTAAAATTATTTACCCTTCTCAGTTTATGTTTCGTGCCAAAGAGAATGGCTTCAGTTTTCCCGAGGTGTAATGATAGTTTGTCTACTAACCATTTGCTGCAGGACTCCAGTTCCAGTCATATCTTGTGGGTCTTTACCTGACCCTAACAGAGCACTGTCATCCGCATTGAGTAGGAGTTTGCACTTGACACTGATGGGCATGTCGTTTACATAAAGGAATAATAAGGGACCCAGAATACTACCTTGGAGAACTCCACATGCTATCGGCAGGAGTTCTTTTTCTGTTTTGTTGATTTTGACAATTTGTATCCTGTTGCTAAGGTAGGACTTAAACCAGTCTACGGAGCCTATGCCGATAGATTGAAGTTTCTTACATAATATATTGTGGCTGACAGTATCGAAGGCCTTTTGCAAGTCTAAAGTTACCATACCTATGAGGTTCCCTATCGACATTTCACTTCTCTTGTAATCCATCAGGTTAATTAGGGAGGTGTCCATCGAATAAGATCTCCTAAACTCTGATTAGTAACTATGGAGAATATTGTTGTTATTAAGATACTTAACTACTTGAGAGTACACCTACACCGCCCTCTAGAATTTTGGATATTATCAGTGGATGTCATCATCTTACTAGTTACCAGATCCAACTTAAGAGTAGCAACTTGTTTCCTGTTTCTTAGGAAAACCTCATAATGGACAATTGTAAAAATATGAACTACTGTAATGAACATTTATAAAATCTTACTTAATTACTTACGTAGCTCCCCATTTATCTGTTAATTTAATTACCAAAATAGTTTAGTCTACTCAAAATAATCGTTTTTTTTAAATTTTGGGATATAAAAAATGGATTTGTAGCACAAACTACAGTGAATAGAGGTGAAAAAAACACGTACCAAGTATAGAAAAAAGATTGATTAATTGCTGTTTGTAAAGTAAAAGGACACAAGTGCAACTAATGCGACATTTTTATTGTGGCAACGTTTTCCTCTTCAGGAGCTTTGTCAAGCTTAGCAACGTTTTGCTCCTGGAGAGCAAAACGTTGCCACAATAAAAATGTCACATTAGTTGCACTTGTGTCCTTTTACTTTACATATTGTCGGTAATTCTTCCAACTTTATTATAATTGCTGTTTATAATGCTTAACATCACTGCATAATTTTATTCACAGATTTACGAGTAATGATGCTTCAGTTTTTGATCGTATGGAGTGACTGACTATTTGTAAATAAGTTTATTTAGGTAGACATAAATACAGATACACATAAATATAGCTACACAAATTATCATGCACAGTAATATATGTGTAAATTACCTAGGATAACCCAAATAAAGTCAGACGAAGTGACTTGACAACGTACTTACAGTGGTTCTGTTGTAAATAGCTCAGCTTACCTTATTCCTAGTATCTCACCTTTTTTTGTAACTGCTTCTCACATAGTTGAGTTACCTAGCTGTTTTAACTTTAAGGTTAAAATAAGACATTGAAGATTGAGACACTTATGCAACATATGGGAATCTTTATTGAGGAAACGTTTCGCCACACAGTGGCTTCATCAGTCCAATACAAAGTAGAAATGGGTAAGGAGAGGAGTAGTTTGAGGTAATCAGTCCCTCAACCTGGAGTCGATGTGTTCAGTCCATCAGTCTTGTAGAATGTACAGCATAGGGCCGTAGACGTGGCTTATATACTGTAGTCAGGTGAGGCGAAGCTTTGTATTCGCCTCACCTGACTACAGTATATAAGCCACGTCTACGGCCCTATGCTGTAAATTCTACAAGAGTGATGGACTGAACACATCGACTCCAGGCTGAGGGACTGAATACCTCACTCTCCTCCTCTCCTTACCCATTTCTACTCTGTATTGGACTGATGAAGCCACTGTGTGGCGAAACGCTTCCTCAATAAAGATTCCCATATGTTGCATAAGTGTCTCAATCTTCAACTTGTCAGTTTTCAGAACCATTTATCACAAATTAGATATTACAAGGACCCAATGGAATTAAGTCACTTTGTCAAAGTTTTGTGGGTTATCACAGGTAATCTACACATATGCTGCTATGTATGATAATTTATATAACTGTATTTATGTGTACCCGAACCTGAATAAACTTACTTATACCTGGAGTTTACCTGGAGTTTACCTGGAGAGGGTTTCGGGGGTCAACGTCCCCACGGCCCGGTCCGAGACCAGGCCTCGCGGTGGATCACGGTCTAATCAACCAGGCTGTTACTTTGTAGTTATGGCCAACAGAATATTAATACATCTAGAGGTGCATTGCTTTCAGCGTCCTCAGACTTTATTTTAATGCCAGTTTAAGAGAGTAAATTATTGTTGTCTGGTGGAGAACAGGTAATGTACAACCCTAATGACCCTCGTGTCTTGAAACTCCATTAACCAATCACCCTTATGGCCTTACTTTCTTACTCTGAAGTCTGTGTCATGGTTCTCTGGCATCAACTCCAGCTACAACCTTAAGGACTCTAGTTCGATCCTCGACCGGAAGGAGACATCAGATTTTTTTTCTTCTGTTGCAGTGAGTTGTCGGTCTCTCATTGTATATATGCCGAGAAATTCTATACTTCAGATTATCCCAGAGGGTTAGATATCCAGAATAACCCAGGAAAGCAAAATAATGTGGCTTACTTTCATTGGTTGGATCCTTTTGATCCTCTTCTCCAGAATGTGATCCAGCAACAGTTGGCTAACACCCAAAAAGAGTTGTGGCAGGGTTTCATGCCAGGTATGATGCTAATGTTAAAATTGTGAAAATGATGTATGTTGCTTATATTAGATCATTGGTTGATTATGCTGCTTCACTACTTGCTCTTGTGTCTGACTGGAAGCTTGGAGGGCTGGAAAAACTGCGGAACGAAGCAGTGAGGATCATTTTAGGATTCTCTCGTACTGCCAAAATTTTAAATATGCAAAAAGAACTTGATATACCAAGCATCAGAGATCGTGTTACTGAAAGAAATATCCTAATTGGGATTAATATGCTCAGACAAACCCATTCAAACCCCTGCACAGAAGCCCTCTAAACTTTCCTCAGCACTGGTGAACACTCCTCCAGATGGATCAAAAAACTGGAACCGACCTCCGCATGAATCAGATACATGATCTATGTCAAGTAAGGCAACAGCAGCACTTCTCCGCTCCATCGGATATTACCCCATTCCAAATTACCATTCCTCCATTTCCCCCCAAGCTACTTCTTAAATCACAACTAAAGCTTCGCCTTAAAGCCAAACATGATGCCTTAAGCTGTATTGATAACTTAGTCACACAGAACACGCTCTCACAAATTATTTACGTTGATGGTTCTGTTCACCAGTCCACTGGTGCAGCTGGTAGTGCTGCTGTTGTCGTACAGAGTGATGGCTCTCTTAAAGAAGTTGGAGCACACATTAATAACTACCCTTCAGACAGAACTGCTTGCCATACTCCTTGCACTGAAATTCATCCATGTATCTAAGGTTGACACTTTTATTGTAACTGATTCTCCCATCCATAAATGCTCTCAACTCATTAAGTATAAATTGTGGCATGCTTGTGTCAGAAGCCAGACATAGGTATGGTAAGATTGTGGACAGTTTACCTGGAGTTTACCTGGAGAGAGTTTCGGGGGTCAACGCCCCCGCGGCCCGGTCTGAGACCAGGCCTCCTGGTGGATCAGAGCCTGATCAACCAGGCTGTTGCTGCTGGCTGCACGCAAACCAACGTACGAGCCACAGCCCGGCTGATCCGGAACTGACTTTAGGTGCTTGTCCAGTGCCAGCTTGAAGACTGCCAGGGGTCTGTTGGTAATCCCCCTTATGTGTGCTGGGAGGCAGTTGAACAGTCTCGGGCCCCTGACACTTATTGTATGGTCTCTTAACGTGCTAGTGACACCCCTGCTTTTCATTGGGGGGATGGTGCATCGTCTGCCAAGTCTTTTGCTTTCGAAATGAGTGATTTTCGTGTGCAAGTTCGGTACTAGTCCCTCTAGGATTTTCCAGGTGTATATAATCATGTATCTCTCCCTCCTGTGTTCCAGGGAATACAGGTTTAGGAACCTCAAGCGCTCCCAATAATTGAGGTGTTTTATCTCCGTTATGCGCGCCGTGAAAGTTCTCTGTACATTTTCTAGGTCGGCAATTTCACCTGCCTTGAAAGGTGCTGTTAGTGTGCAGCAATATTCCAGCCTAGATAGAACAAGTGACCTGAAGAGTGTCATCATGGGCTTGGCCTCCCTAGTTTTGAAGGTTCTCATTATCCATCCTGTCATTTTTCTAGCAGATGCGATTGATACAATGTTATGGTCCTTGAAGGTGAGATCCTCCGACATGATCACTCCCAGGTCTTTGACGTTGGTGTTTCGCTCTATTTTGTGGCCAGAATTTGTTTTGTACTCTGATGAAGATTTAATTTCCTCATGTTTACCATATCTGAGTAATTGAAATTTCTCATCGTTGAACTTCATATTGTTTTCTGCAGCCCACTGAAAGATTTGGTTGATGTCTGCCTGGAGCTTTGCAGTGTCTGCAATGGAAGACACTGTCATGCAGATTCGGGTGTCATCTGCAAAGGAAGACACGGTGCTGTGGCTGACATCCTTGTCTATGTCGGATATAAGGATGAGGAACAAGATGGGAGCGAGTACTGTGCCTTGTGGAACAGAGCTTTTCACCGTAGCTGCCTCGGACTTTACTCTGTTGACGACTACTCTCTGTGTTCTGTTAGTGAGGAAATTATAGATCCATCGACCGACTTTTCCTGTTATTCCTTTAGCACGCATTTTGTGCGCTATTACGCCATGGTCACACTTGTCGAAGGCTTTTGCAAAGTCTGTATATATTACATCTGCATTCTTTTTGTCTTCTAGTGCATTTAGGACCTTGTCGTAGTGGTCCAATAGTTGAGACAGACAGGAGCGACCTGTTCTAAACCCATGTTGCCCTGGGTTGTGTACCTGATGGGTTTCTAGATGCGTGGTGATCTTGCTTCTTAGGACCCTTTCAAAGATTTTTATGATATGGGATGTTAGTGCTATTGGTCTGTAGTTCTTTGCTGTTGCTTTACTGCCCCCTTTGTGGAGTGGGGCTATGTCTGTTGTTTTTAGTAACTGTGGGACGACCCCCGTGTCCATGCTCCCTCTCCATAGGATGGAAAAGGCTCGTGATAGGGGCTTCTTGCAGTTCTTGATGAACACAGAGTTCCATGAGTCTGGCCCTGGGGCAGAGTGCATGGGCATGTCATTTATCGCCTGTTCGAAGTCATTTGGCGTCAGGATAACATCGGATAGGCTTGTGTTAATCAAATTTTGTGGCTCTCTCATAAAAAATTCATTTTGATCTTCGACTCTCAGTCTGGTTAGCGGCTTGCTAAAAACTGAGTCATATTGGGACTTGAGTAGCTCACTCATTTCCTTGCTGTCATCTGTGTAGGACCCATCTTGTTTAAGTAGGGGCCCAATACTGGACGTTGTTCTCGATTTTGATTTGGCATAGGAGAAGAAATACTTTGGGTTTCTTTCGATTTCATTTATGGCTTTTAGTTCTTCCCGCGATTCCTGACTCCTAAAGGATTCTTTTAGCTTAAGTTCGATGCTTGCTATTTCTCTGACCAGTGTCTCCCTACGCATTTCAGATATATTGACCTCTTTTAGCCGCTCTGTTATTCTTTTCCGTCGCCTGTAAAGGGAGCGCCTGTCTCTTTCTGTTTTACATCTACCCTTTTTCTTAGAGGAATAAGCCTTGTGCATACATCGAGTGCCACCGAGTTAATCTGTTCTAGGCATAAGTTGGGGTCTGTGTTGCTTAGTATATCTTCCCAGCTTATATCGGTTAGGACTTGGTTTACTTGGTCCCACTTTATGTTTTTGTTATTGAAGTTGAATTTGGTGAATGCTCCCTCGTGACTAATCTCATTATGTCGGTCTGGGGCTCCGCGTATACATGACTGAACCTCAATTATGTTGTGATCTGAGTATATTGTTTTTGATATGGTGATATTTCTTATCAGATCATCATTGTTAGTGAAGATGAGGTCTAGTGTATTCTCCAGTCTAGTAGGCTCTATTATTTGCTGGTTTAAATTGAATTTTGTGCAGAGATTTAAAAGCTCGCGTGAGTGTGAGTTTTCATCAGAGCTGCCTCCTGGTGTTATTACTGCAACAATATTATTTGCTATATTCCTCCATTTTAGGTGCCTTAAGTTGAAATCCCCCAGGAGCAAGATGTTGGGTGCAGGAGCTGGAAGGTTTTCCAGACAGTGGTCAATTTTTAACAGCTGTTCCTGGAATTACTGGGATGTTGCATCCGGAGGCTTGTAGACTATCACAATGACTAGGTTTTGGTTCTCGACCTTTACTGCTAAAACTTCCACTACATCATTTGAGGCATTTAGCAGTTCTGTGCAAACAAGTGACTCTGCAATGTACAGGCCAACCCCCCCCTTTTGCCTGTTCACTCTGTCACATCTGTATAGGTTGTAACCTGGGATCCATATTTCGTTGTCCAAGTGATCCTTTATGTGGGTCTCAGTGAAAGCCGCGAACATTGCCTTTGCCTCTGCAAGCAGTCCACGGATGAAAGGTATTTTGTTGTTTGTTGCTGGCTTTAGACCCTGTATATTTGCAAAGAAGAATGTTATCGGACTGGTGGTATTGTTGGTACTGGGGGGGGATTTTTTTTCCGGCATTAGTATCTGTATCTGTTGGTTTGGAGTGGAGGCCATCGACTGTGGTTCCACTCCAGGAATGACTGGATTTGGTGTACGATTTCTGCCATTTCCTGCCAGTTTTTTTTCCTTCCTGGCACTAAAAAACCTCTCCCTCTTGAGTGGCTGTGGCTACCCAGGTTTTCCCATGGCCTGGATGTTTTGTATCTTTTTGTCCCCTTTAGATGGTATGCCTGGCAATTTAAGTTATAGCACAGTCTTTCCTGTACTGAAGAGGTACACAGTTCAGGGTGAAAAAGCTTACAGGAAGGGAGTTTGCATTTTCCTGTTGTCATATGGGCATGGCATTTCCTAGGGTGGTCATAGTTGCACGTCCCATCTGTTTTTCCAGATTTCCCATGCCAGCAGATACCGAGTGCATAGTATGTGCACAGGCTTGGTTTCCGTTTGCCTTGGGTTTCTGTGACTGTATTCCCTGTTGGTGCATGTTTCCCTGTCTTACTTCTATCCTCCCTAGCACCAACAATGGAGCTCCCACCAGTTGTTTTTGGTAATATATCCTCACTATTGCTAGTGGAGTCCTCTTGTTTGCTATTTCCTGCGGTATTTCTAGTTTGCAATATTGGTTTTATCTTATCTTTGACTACACTTGTTTCCCTACTATGGCTCCTGTCCCCTATGAGGTCATTTATATGTATTCCTTCCTGCGTATAATTTCCGACTACCTGGACAAAATCTCCAGCTTCACCATTACTGTCTCCCAGGACAGCATCTCCAGCTTCACCATTACTGTCTCCCAGGACAGCACCTCCAGCTTCACCATTACTGTCTCCCAGGACAGCACCTCCAGCTTCCCCATTACTGTCTCCCAGGACAGCACTATCAGCCCCCCATTTACTGACTACCAGGACATCATCTCCAGCCTTACAGTTTCTGACTACATGGCCAGTATCAAGGGCAGTACCATTCAGCCCGGACTTTTTATGTTCCCATCTGTTGTAGAAAGCTTCCAGGTTTTCTATGAAAGCAGCTTTGATGTTGACCTCTTTTAATACCCTTGTGATTTTAGTCCACAGATTTATCTCATTTGGGCATACCCAAAAACACTTCCCTGTTTTAATACTGCTTGTAGCTAGTTCTTGGATATCTGCACAAGGGGCGTGACACCAATTTCCACAGAAATGACAATTTATGCATGTGGAAGCCCGTTTGTTTGACTGACCACAGACTACACACAGCTTCATAATGATTTGAATGGTTGATTTACTGCAATTCTACTAGCAACCTCTTGAATATTCTATTAATAACCTGCTAGGTGGTGCACAACGAAACCGTTTGAAACCAGTCCAGGGTTCGGACCAGTCAAGGGTTCGGACCAGTCAAGGGTTCGGACCAGTCAAGGGTTCGGACCAGTCTATCTGATCTGATCAGTGGGTCACTTATTTAAACCATACTGGTCGGTGATTTGAGCTAATACATGAAGGATCTACTGGAAATTATCTACCCGAGTAATATGTGATTTGATTGATACAAAAGTATAACTTGCGTGTTGAAGAGCCGGTGACTGCTGGCACTCCTACAATGACGAACGGTCGAGCCTCCACCCTTGTTTATCAATCGCTGTATCTAGCTTCTCTATTTTTTTTTTTTTTCCGTCTCCACCACAATAAATGCTATATTATCACTATAGTTGACTGGTGCAAATTTTGGAGGAAGGGCGCTTTTTCTGTAGTAATAATTGCTTCTCGTTGTGTATATTGCGACCGCTGGTAACTACAGGTTATATGAAATTCACAGTAACGTCTGGTATTTCAAGAAAAAGAAACTAATGAAAGTCACTCCACTCCACTAAGTACCATTATAATACTGGTTAGTTGCTACTACAGCACTGTATTCTGCTATTCACTGGTATCACTAGATTATATGCGAGTACACTAGCAGGCCAGGAAGATTATTAAAAACAGCTGACCTGTGGTAAGTTTCTGGCGACTTCTGGCACCTGCCTCTATAGGCTTATCACTTCATTTACAAATTCACCTGTTTTCAAATGACACTTTAGCCTTTATCATCAATATACTAGGGAGCCACTGTAGTATACACTATACACTATGTATACTCAATGCTTTCAGGGAGACTTTCTTTCCTCTGACACAAAGTTCAATTATTATTATTTTTCCACACGGGACAGGCCTATGATTCCCCTCTGGCAGTAAACTCTGTTAGGTAGTGCACACAGTGGAGTCAGAGTGCACATGCTGTGGATCCCATCTCACATTGGTCTTCAGATGCATGATAAAACTGATAAATTGGCTAAGCTGTATGCTTTTCAGTTAGCAGTTTGAGAACAATTATACGAAAAGAACTTCAATTGAACTTTATTGACTTAAGACTTAGGGAGACTGACACAATTCAGTCCATCTATCATCATTCCATCATGCAGGAGGAGCCACATGTCTATGGTGCATCCAACAAAATAAGCAGACTCTTGGATCTCACTGCCGCCCGGCTCCGGCTGTCACTGCTGCCAGGCTTCGGCTGGGTTACAAGTATCTTTGGCAGGTTAATCACCACCACCAGATGTAGACCAAACGAAATGTAAACTTTTCCGGATGGACTATTGTCACACCCTGCGTCATTATGTACTGGAGTGCGATAAAATTAATGAATTTAGAGACAACTCACTCAGAAATGTTCAAGAAATGGCAAGGTATTTTATCCACAGTGGTATATTACAGAACATTCTGGAAAAATACCCTGACTTTGCTCCATGTAAATAAAGCATTACCACGTGTGTGTGTGCGTGTGTGTGCGTGTGCGTGTGTACTCACCTAATTGTGGTTGCAGGGGTCGAGACTCAGCTCCTGGCCCTGTGTGTGTGTCTGTGTATGTGTGCTTGTGTGTGTGTTTGCATGTGTATTTGTGTACTCATATATGTGTAAGTGCTTGTACTCGTGTATGTATACTCGTGTGTGTGTATGTGTACTCACCTATTTGTGTGTGTGTGTGTGTGTGTGTGTGTGTGTGTGTGTGACTCAACAATCAATATTTGCACCAATAACTCATTACAGTTGTGACCGGGTTCGGACGTGTGAATTGCTCATTACTCTATAATGTGTTCATGACCGTAGCCATGTATAAACGTAAGTAAGTAAATTTACTTACAGGATTCTTTACCTTTGTAACTTGTGAGTTCATTACCTTTGTACCTAGTTCAGCTATCAAAACTTTGGAGGCCCAGTCCCTGAACCCATTATGTACCTCTATAATCTGTAAATACCTTTGTAACTTGTCATGATTGTGACCAGATCTACCTGGAGTTCATTACCTCTGTAACTTGCTCAGCTATCAAAACTTTGGGGCCCAGTCCCTGGACCAATTATGTGCCTCTGTAATCTTTTGACTACCACCCACAGGATGGGTATACGGTGCATAATAAAAATATTAAACTAAACTAACACCCAAAATTAGAGAGATTTTGCCGATGAAGTGGCTAGTTCTTTGTGCACCTCATATCAATCCTGTGGAGCGTAGCGCAAGAGCATGTGGATACAGAAAAGTCCTTGGAAATAGGCCCCAAAGGGGCTAGCAGGAGTACATCTGGATTTATATTTACAGTTCATTTATCTGTTACAAGCAAACTTGGGAAATTTGCTTAATATATCTGGTCTCTTATTTTCATTAATAAGATATCTTGACATATCACATAGATTATTATAATGTCTATCTCTATATTCCTCAATAAGTGGACAATTAAGCACATAGTATTCAAGTGCTGAGAATTTCCTTCAGTTTCTAAACCTTGGCCACTACAACATCAGTATGCTTAATACACATACTTATCTACGTTCATGTTATCATGGTGGGATATAGATCTACTCAGGTTTCTAAATGAATTCCTATAACATTCAGTTTCATTATTTGCCTCATAATAATATTCCTAATGCTAGATACGGATACAGCAAAGTTATAGTCTACATTTTCCTTCAGGGTACTTTTCTTACCTGGAGTCTACCTGAAGGGTATTCCAGGGGGGTTAACGCCCCCTCGGCCCAGTCTTTGGCCAGGTTTCCTGGTGGATCAAGACCTGATCAACCAGGCTGTTACTTCTGACCGTATGTAGTCCAACGTACGAACCACAACCCTGCTGATTGAGTACTGACTTCAGGCATTTGTTGAAGTCTCGAGTCCCGGACACTTATTGTGTTTTCTCTAAGTGTACTAATGGCGCCCCTACTCTTCACTGGGGGTATATTGCACCAACTGCCCAGTCTTTTGCTTACTTAGGGAGCGATTTCTTTGTGCAGATTTCGGACCAGTCCTTCTAGGATTGTCCAGGCTAGAGTATCAATTTAATCATGAAGGAGTAACCCAGTGCGTGATGGAATCCATAACAATTGTACATTAACTCATTTTGCCAGGATTTTTAAGCATCTATATCTACCAAGTACATGCTTACTGCTAAATAAAGAGGGGCAATGGATGTAAGGAAACGCCCAGCGTTTGTACTGGCCATGGCCCACGTGGCCCTGCACCTGCTGGAGCAATAAGTAGGTACCTGGGTGAAAGTTAAGACACATGTGCAACATCTGGATATCTTTATTGTAGACGTTTCGCCATCCAGTGGCTTTATCAATACAAATTCGAGGACATAATTGGAAGATAGTTGAACTATATACAAAAGATGAGGTAATCAGTCCCTCAGCCTTGGAGTTAGTGTTCACAGCATCGTGGTGGAGGAGAATCTGGAGCAAAGGCAAGAAGACTAGCGGTTATATAGGCGTCAGTGGATAAGGACGTGTAGCAGACGAGGGCATAGTCACTGGTAGGCGGGATTCCCCAGTGGAAGTAGGTCCTACCCAAAGGGATGGGTTAGTTGCAGCAGCCGTGAAGGTCTTGTAGATGTCCTCTGAACCAAGATTCTATGATGTTGCAGTGTCTGACAAGTATGTTTATGGAGCAACGTGCAATGTGAACACACTGATGTTGTAGTGGCCAGGCTTAGGCTTGGTTACAAGTACTTCTGGCAGTTTAGGAGACGCACAGATGATGATCAAACTAAATGTAAATTATGTGATCAGGCATATGGTCACTGTCTTGAACACTTTGTGCTTAATTGTCCACTTATTGAGATAGACAGTATAATAACATATGTGATTATTATTATTATTATTATTATTATCACACTGGCCGATTCCCAACAAGGCAGGGTGGCCCGAAAAAGAAAAACTTTCACCATCATTCACTCCATCACTGTCTTGCCAGAAGGGTGCTTTACACTACAGTTTTTAAACTGCAACATTAACACCCCTCCTTCAGAGTGCAGGCACTGTACTTCCCATCTCCAGGACTCAAGTCCGGCCTGCCGGTTTCCCTGAACCCCTTCATAAATGTTACTTTGCTCACACTCCAACAGCACGTCAAGTATTAAAAACCATTTGTCTCCATTCACTCCTATCAAACACGCTCACGCACGCCTGCTGGAAGTCCAAGCCCCTCGCACACAAAACCTCCTTTACCCCCTCCCTCCAACCTTTCCTAGGCCGACCCCTACCCCGCCTTCCTTCCACTACAGACTGATACACTCTTGAAGTCACACTGTTTCGCTCCATTCTCTCTACATGTCCGAACCACCTCAACAACCCTTCCTCAGCTCTCTGGACAACAGTTTTGGTAATCCCGCACCTCCTCCTAACTTCCAAACTACGAATTCTCTGCATTATATTCACACCACACATTGCCCTCAGACATGACATCTCCACTGCCTCCAGCCTTCTCCTCGCTGCAACATTCATCACCCATGCTTCACACCCATATAAGAGCGTTGGTAAAACTATACTCTCATACATTCCCCTCTTTGCCTCCAAGGACAAAGTTTTTTGTCTCCACAGACTCCTAAGTGCACCACTCACCCTTTTCCCCTCATCAATTCTATGATTCACCTCATCTTTCATAGACCCATCCGCTGACACGTCCACTCCCAAATATCTGAATACATTCACCTCCTCCATACTCTCTCCCTCCAATCTGATATCCAATCTTTCATCACCTAATCTTTTTGTTATCCTCATAACCTTACTCTTTCCTGTATTCATTTTAATTTTCTTCTTTTGCACACTCTACCAAATTCATCCACCAATCTCTGCAACTTATCTTCAGAATCTCCCAAGAGCACAGTGTCATCAGCAAAGAGCAACTGTGGCAACTCCCACTTTATGTTTGATTCTTTATCTTTTAACTCCATGCCTCTAGCCAAGACCCTCGCATTTACTTCTCTTCCAACCCCATCTATAAATATATTAAACAACCACGGTGACATCACACATCCTTGTCTAAGGCCTACTTTTACTGGGAAATAATTTCCCTCTTTCCTACATACTCTAACTTGAGCCTCACTATCCTCGTAAAAACTCTTCACTGCTTTCAGTAACCTACCTCCTACACCATACACCTGCAACATCTGCCACATTGCCCACATTGAGAAGAAGAAAAACCTATGTGATATGTCAAGATATCTTATTAATGAAAATAAGATACCAGATATGCTAAGCAAATTTCCTAAATTTGCTTGTAACAGATAAGCGAACTGTAGATATAAATCCATATGTACTCCTGTTAACCCTTTTGGAGCCTAGTTCCTAGGCCTTTTGTGTATCCATATGCTTTTACGCTACCGTCCACAAGATGGATATGGGGTGCACAATAAACTAGCCATTTCGGTGGCAAAATATAATCTAATCTGTATGTCGCGGTCTGAGAGAGTGGATCAGAAGACCCCAATAGATAAAATCCACAGTGACTAGCCTAGTAACATCTGCACATAATTGCTTTGGTTCAAGCTTATTCATCTTAAAATCTCGTCGATATTTAACAGGAATGCACTGATATGCTTGACGGAAGTGAATACCATTGCTTCACCATGCAACGTCGTGTTAAAAAGAGTTGGCCAATGCTCGACCTTCCACTGCAGAGCTAGGTAACAGAATGGGGAGAGGAGACTAACACGAGCTTCCTGAGCAGTAGACACACCAAATGCAGCAGCTATATTGGATGAATCAAACCTTAGCTCGTGTGAATTAGCTCATGGAGCTATGCAATATTATAATCAAAACCAAGCGCTAAACCCACTAGGGTCATACAGCGCTGCGACGAAGCTGTACAGCAGTTAAAGTATGAAGATATTTAATGCCAACAGAGCTGCAGAGATTGTCTGGGCAATGATTGCAAACTATATGCCGCCCCAAACGCCTAACATGCGCAGGTGGCATTACCCAGCCAGTACTAAACATAGTAAGCAATACCCGGTAATAATACGCTCAATGCATGGCAGCAGTAACGAAATATTTGCATTAACGTAAGCAAGACAGAGGGCAATGAAGCTCTACAAAATAACAGAATTGCCTACAATACAGGCATCCCACATTACGAACACAGGTTCACTAAGAAAGATCTCTTGTACCTGACCGTAAATTAAGTCTCCAGACAAGGAGCAAATTTCAAAACAAAGGTAAAGGTAAGACCTGGGTAGTTCTGAGTACCCGAATATTTCCTCCACCAATATTTACTATATATAAAATGTGCAATGGAGCAGCAAGAAGTTAACTAGAAAGAGAGCAAAGTGAGATAACTCACTCCAACACTATTTTCACCTCATACTTGACCAGTATGTGTGTGTGTACTCAGCCGGCTGGTGAGTATGAATTGTGCCAGGGCGGTAAACGTAACTTCAATTCGGCTAGAGCCAGCCTCTCACCCCATTAGTTAACGAATAAGTCTGACAGTGAATCAGAGTGGCCGGGGACCATAAGCAACCACTCCCACCTGACTGCCAGTGCGGCTGGTATAGAGGAAAGGTAAAAAAATTGGTCGTGTGATGAACGCCGAATAAACTGAAACTAGACTTAAGAAATCGTAATGACACGATTGCAATCGTGTCATTACGATTTCTTAAGTCATGTTGACGGCAGTGAAGGGACTTGAGCTAGAGTTCGTCACGGCCACGCTAGCTGGAGATTCGTCTGTAAAAACTTGCATTTGTGGTCACAGAGGTGCCTGTGCTAACTTTCCTATGGTGTAGAAATATACCTAGTTGGATGAATCTTATTGTGGCTAGCTGGTCTAGTGGCTAGCGCGACGGGCTGGAGTTTTGAGACTCTATGACCGCGGGTTCAATCCCGGCCGGGGGTATGGTTTAAACTGAAACTAACTCGGCGCATACCGCAGCACTTACCGCAAAGCTCACCAGGGTATAAGTTACAAGTCTATGAGGAGTCTGTGTGTAAGAGTACTATGAAAAGTTTCGATGTAAGAGTACTAAGATGAGTCTGGGTATAGGAGTACTATGAGGAGTCTGGGACTTGGTTGTAATAGTTTTTTTTTTTATTTTAGTTGAAATAGTACTCGAAAAATGTGGACAGTAGTCCTCGAAGTGAGACAAGTACATGTACCATTTTTCTTCTGGGGATCATTAAGCAATAAATCCTACAGTAAAATTTATTATTATTGCTGTTATTATTAGTTGTAGTATTAGTATTATCATATTTTATTGAGAAATATATTAATGTGTTTGATTCGAGTAAGAGGAAAACAGCTCCAATTCCTTGGATGAAGAGCCCTTTACCATCACCGAGGAAATTACCCTCGGAATGCATTAACGTGAATTGCATTGCTGTCTGTCCCCAGGACACGCTTCGCAGGACATCACCAGGTTCACCCATCCTTCCAGCAGCAACCAAAGAGATACAAGCCACACCAAGCAACCACTCAAGCCAGCAAGAGGCCACACTCATCACCAAGCCAGCAAGAGGCCACACTCATCACCAAGCCAGCAAGAGGCCACACTCATCACCAAGCCAGCAAGAGGCCACACTCATCACCAAGCCACCCCTCAAGCCAGCATCCTGCCCAGGCATGAAGGTTATCGTAAGTTACTCTGCCACTCTGGGTATGAACGAACTGAAGGTAATGTGACACCCGACTGAAAGAAAAATTCTACTCTTCTTTTATCTTATTTACTGCTTCTTCTTCTTATTATTATTATTATTATTATTATTATTTCGCACTTACCGAAATTATTTTCTGCTCAGTTATAATCACTTCACTATTGTTCTTAGAATGGTTACAATAGTTGGCTTAATGTAATTAAATAAGTGATACAAATTAAGTTCAGATTCATTACAGTTGTCATTTCATGCTGAATTAACAAGGATTCAAGAATGATGGGTGAGATATGCATCCCATCTCGCATGATAGTCCTCACATTAAGCTGATAGGATGGTCAAAAGAACTTGGTAAACTCCTGTCCAACTAGTACAAGTTAAAAGCGGTCTTCTCCATATGAACAAGATGAAATAAATCATGGAACGGGTGGGGGTTGAACCCGTGGTGTGGAAAATAATTTCTCAAAATTTATGCTGTGTAAATAAACATGATTAATACGTTACTATTGTTCTGTTGACTGCATTTTAAATAAGAGAATCGACAGGGAAGTTCTGCACCTGCGCTGACGAGCAGGGGGGAGTCGCCATTGTTTTTTTGAATGTGGTACAGGCACGCTAATGTAATGTGCTTGATTTTCGTCGCTCTAGGGGTTATATTGGGCTTAAAACCTCTCAAATAGGAACCAAAATTGTTGGATGTGCAGTCCTGCATAATTTGAGCATTAAGCAGTTGGACAGGACAGCTCCAGGAACCTCAGATAAGTCTATGTTGAGATTCTGGCCAGTTTTCTCTATATATTTAGACAGGTTTTTTGAGTATGATACACAATAATCTCCAGACAAATTGGTGAGTGTTATGATTATAAATTCTCCTTCTGTTATATAAATGTGTATATGTAATCATTTATTAATTTTAATATACAGTCCACAAATTTATATTAAATTTTACCAGAATTCCTGGTGATGTACATTTCATTTGTAATTAATATAGGTCTAGAGCAACTTGTGGCGAGATAGATTATGGTATGTATCAAAGGGGGACATTTTTTTGCAACCTAGGTATCCTAAATTCCTACTTGTCTCTGTAACTTTGATAATTATTATTTATCTTTGTTACCATTTACTGGTATGTATCTAATGAGATACATCCAGGTAAATTTAATTTTCCACACGTGGCAAATGAGTCCTAAAGCTCACTGGGTCAGCTGGTTCTAATATATTTCATGCAGCTAGGTGTATTTCCATACATTTTTATACCTAGCTGGATGAATCTTATTAGACGTGCTGGTCAAGTGGTTAACACACTGGCCTGCGAGTTTTAGGATTCACTCGCCATGGGTTCATATATCATCCGTTCCCTGATTTGTTTGCAATCGTGTTATTACGATTTCGTGAACCAAGATAAAATCTATCACCTCTAAGCAAGGAACCATGTACACACACCACCGTCTGACACCGTAGATGAATTCCTTATTGCTCTATGACTCACAGTGATATGGCTCCTTAATACAACTCGTATATTAGTTTTTTCATTGCTCTGGGTTCAACATAAAGGTTTTCTTAGCACTGGCTTGCTCGGTTCTGTTCTATAAAATGTTTTTATTTTTTGTCACTGTCAAGGCTGTATGAGATCCTGTAGGTATTTAGTTTAGTAGCAACAACAAAGATTTTGTTATATACGTCACTGACATCTCAAGACCATATATTCTCAAACAACATTGTTAAATAATATTTCTCTTAGTCTTACTCTCACGAGATATAATGTATATACGAACACGTTTTTAGTCTTTATATAAATATAAAATTTAAATTTCTTATAAATGTTAAATATAAATTTCCTATGATTCCTGCGAATAAACGCATCTAAATAATGGTGAGGGGACCAAAATATGCAATTTAGGTAAGAAAACTTTAACGTTCTCATTACGTGGACACAAACGCAACATCATTCACTTATCTGTAATATTTGGCTTTGCTAAGCAAAATGTCCTTCAAAGCTTTTTGCTTCTAAAACCTTCATATTTTAAACTACCTAACAGAGAAATAAGCAGAATTTTCATTACTTTCCATACTTTTAAGTGTAAAATCTGCCAAAAAACACAAACTTACAATCTCTCTTATACAGTTTGACCAACTGATCATTTTAGTATAAAGTGGTATATCATGTTAATTAAGTTATCCATTCAGAAAGTCAAGCTTTCTTTAAAAGCCTACACGTTATTAAAGAAAGTTTTCTTCTTTCTCGACTCACGATGCCTCGGTGGGAGACGACAGGTTTGTTAAAAAGACGTCACAATAGAGCTAACTCGCTGGAAATATTCTATCAAATCTAATGCAAAAAGTTACTTAGTTAAATCTGTTTTATTTCTATATGTGAATCTGACATTGTCCATTTTGCCAACTTTTGTGTAAATGAATAACTCACTTAAAATAATAAACGAAGTATTATACAATGATTATAAAAGTTAAGCAGATGTTATAGGTACATTAAAGTATGTTATTATAGTATAATACAAGATAATTGAACCTACCATAATCTAAGTCAAGCAATGTGAATACACTTACCTTAAATTTTGGTTGTTGTTTAAGTAGCTTGACGTGAGTGGAGAAGCGTGGTGTGGCTCCACTGGGCGTCAGATGACGTGGATGAAGGACGAATGATGGGCTGTAGAAAGGTGCTGTAGTGAGGGGCTGTAGTGAGGTGCTGTAGTGAGGTGCTGTAGTGAGGGGCTGCAGTGAGGGGCTGTAGTGAGGTGCTGTAGTGAGGGGCTGTAGTGAGGGGCTGTAGTGAGGTGCTGTAGTGAGGGGCTGTAGTGAGGTGCTGTAGTGAGGTGCTGTAGTGAGGGGCTGTAGTGAGGTGCTGTAGTGAGGGGCTGTAGTGAGGTGCTGTAGTGAGGTGCTGTAGTGAGGGGCTGTAGTGAGGTGCTGTAGTGAGGGGCTGTAGTGAGGTGCTGTAGTGAGGGGCTGTAGTGAGGTGCTGTAGTGAGAGGCTGTAGTGAGAGGCTGTAGTGAGGTGCTGTAGTGAGAGGCTGTAGTGAGGTGCTGTAGTGAGGGGCTGTAGTGAGGTGCTGTAGTGAGGGGGCTGGAATTTGCAAATGATCTAAAATACTAAAAAATTAATTGACTACTCTTCAAATTTGCCGGAAACACATTTTCCAGTTCAAAAAATGAGAAAGCAGTGTATTCAACCAAGAACATGTTGATTCTGCCTTACCACGAGAACATTCTTGATACTCCATCTCCACTTAAGAATTTTAATATCATAGTTGTATATAAAAATGTTGATACAGTAAAAAAAGAAATGATTAAGTATGTTAATCGATACTGAGACGACTGGTAGACAATATTTGGGAATATATGAAGAGATACTTCTGAGTACCCCAGACAAGGACATTTAAACGGACATAAAAAGCACTTTCATTTTTCTTTTATTAATTAAAAAGGCTACACAGAATAACAGCAATCCATATGTATAGTAGCCACTGAGAAACATTTTCTCAAGTCACTTGGCCTGTTTTAAGCAGCTAGAAAAAGGTTCTATCTTCTAATTTCATATTCCTTGACTTCTCAAAACCCGGGGGCCCTCTCCTACCCTACATGGGGGGGGGGGAGGAACGGGGATGGTGGTGGTGCGGGTGGCACCGTTGGCTCACATTCTAAGAGAGGCTGTGGCAAGTGTCAAACCTGCACTGTGCTACTCTAAGGAAACTTCGCCTCCCTCCTTTAGTTGTTGCCTGTGTGATTGTTTACATATAATATATATATATATATATATATATATATATATATATATATATATATATATATATATATATATATATATATATATATATATATATATATATTATATATATAGGGAAGTACCATCTCTATGGCTGGACTGGGGACCCTCATCCTCAGAGAAGACAATAAACGTACCTCAGGGAAAACTTAAGGTTCTCCCCGGAACTTTTTGAATATTTTCTTCTCACCAAGGCAGGGCTGCCCATAAAAAGAAAAAATTCATCATTCACTCCAACACTGTCTTGCCAGAGGCATGCCTGCATTACAGTTATAAAAGTGAAACATTAACACCCCTCCTTCAGAGTGCCGGCACTATACTTCCCATCTCCTGGAATCAAGTCCGGCCTGCCAGTTTCCATTCATAAATGTTACCATGCTTACACTCCAACAGCATGTCAATTCCTAAAAACCACTTGTCTCTGTTTGCTCTTAACATGCTCATGCACGATTGCTAGAAGTCCAAGCCCCTCGCACAAAAAACCTCCTTTACCCCTTCCCTACAACATTTCCTAGACCAGAGTCTACCCCGTCTTCCCTCCACTGCAGATTTAAACACTCTCGAAGTTATTCTATTTCTTTCCATCCTCTCTACATACTCCAAACCTTCCAATAACCCTTCCTCAGCCCTCTGGATAATAGTTTTGGTAATCCCGCACCTCCTCCTAATCTCCAAGCTACAGATTCTCTGCATTATATTCACAACACACATTGCCCTCAGATATGATATCTCCACTGCCTCCAGCCTTCTCCTTGTTGCAACATTCACAACCCATGCTTCACACCCATGTAAGAGCATTGGTATAACTATACTCTTATACATTCCCCTCTTTGCTTTCACGGATAACCTATAATAGTTGTGTGTGTGTGTGGTAATAGGTATTGGTGGTGGGGGTAGTTGTATGGTTGGTGCTGGGATCAACAGGATCTCATCCCAGCAACTACCCGAACAGCGAGCTCGAGTTAGAGCCCAGGCGGCGGCTCTGTGGGTGGAGGTTGGCTAACAAGCTGAACAGTGTGTGCAAGGGCGTCTACAACAAACCCCAATATGCAGACAACCTTCTATACTACAGAGGCAGGCGAGGTGAGTCCAGCGGCCCTTGTCCCCTCCAAAAGTGCTCCAGTGTAGAAGAGTAAAATTCCTAATACCTTGCATAAAATAATTAACAACCCACAAACTAGAGAGAAACCTTAGCAGAATTACATATTCATTTTTGGAGAGCTATTATCTCGTGAAATAATAATGCGATATCGAGGACTGCCGAAACGCCTTGTAAGTTTTATCTCAACTTTATGGTTTGTTCAATGTTAAGAATGAAGATTATAATAATTCTCTCTCAACCTGAAAGCAGAATTTTAACATTTTATTTTGCATGCTGGTGTGCTACTCTGCCATGTGCACTAATACAGTCTTGTGTATCCACCAGTTGGCGGGAAGACTGGGTTGCAGCAGCAGCCTGAGGCGTTGAAGGAATTGTTTTCTGACGATGTAATTGTGATGGCGTCGCGGGGTCACTCAACGTCAACACCACCTGTCCTTCCCATTGTCTCCACGGACACTGCTGAACAAGACAACAGGGAACTCGAGGATCTCCTCAACATGCAACTTTCCCAGGATCCTTCTCAGTCTGCATCTCGCGAGAACGAAGACTCTAAGACCCACCTTCCATTCCTTACAAAGATGGAAGCCTTGCAGATGGTGAGGAATCGGCCACGCCCCAAGAGAGGTCTTTCGGCGGAGTGTTGTCAGAAAGTGTGTACCGTTTCAGAGCTAGTCGGATACTGCTACTGATTACACTGGTCAACAATTTTTGAAAAGTTGTATGCTTCTTAAATGAGATTAGTTAATTCTTACGTATTTTCATGTCTGGAATCCATGCTTATTGGCTATAGGTTTAAAGATATGAGACACATAATATTTGATTATTTTATTACAACGTACGATATGTCAGTATGTTTTAAACTCTAATCCGTACCTACTCTCTGCCTTTTTGCTTGACGCTTATAGTGGACTGAAGAATCATCTCTTGCCAATGTCCAGCAATAGTCTGCAAGCATTATTGTGACCCATTTGCCCTGGTACCATTTTTCCATGGTTGAAATATCTTGGTGAAACCTTTCACCATATTCGTCACTAACTGCCCCATCAAGACTTAAAAGAACATGGGATGTAACATGTCACTTAAAATCCACTTTTTGGACTCACATTTAGACTTTTTTCCAGCTGTCTACCTGGAGGGCATAACCCCCGGAGGGCATTCTGGGGAGAATGCCCTCCAGGTAGACAGCTCGCTGGAAAAAAGCCTAAATGCGAGTCCAAAAAGTGGATTTTAAGTGACATGTTACATCCCATGTTCTTGTAAGTCTTGATGAGGTTTTCCATCAATTCTTCATAGTTGCCATCCCTTCTGTTTCCGATAAATCTCTTCGACACTAACTTGAGTGCTACCCAGGCAGCTTTCTCCTCCCCCTGAAGGTCTGATTCAAAGTCACCATCTTTAAGAAGCTCTGAAATCTGAGGACCATTGAAGACTCCCTCTCTTATCGTAGTGTCGTTCAGTGAGGGGAATTTTGATAGTAAATACTTGAATCCCTGACCGGATTTGTCCATAGCTTTCGCAAAGTTTTTCATGAGCCCCAGTTTTGTGTAGTGGTGGTAGTAAAATTTTGTTTGGTTCAGTGAGAGGTGAATGTTGAACATTTTTCACCCCAGGCTCCAATGACTGACGAGGTGGCCAGTCTCTCCTGATGTAGTGGGAACCTCTTGCACGGCTGTCCCATTCACATAGAAAGCAGCAGTACTTAGTGCATCCACCCAGCATGCCCATTACAAGAGCAACAACCTTTAAGTCACCACAGAGCTATCATTGATGTTCATCATATTCCATGCATTGCAACATATGCTTTATATTCTCATTAGTTTCTTTCATATGTGGTGCATAACCCTCAGGAACTGATGGTTTACCATTGCCGTTTTGCAGCAAGACAACTTTCAAGACTCGTTTTTGATGAATTTATGAACAGTCTCCAGTGTGTTTGGCTAAGAAAATCACCTACCTTTCACCTCAAAATATAAACTTTCACAGCACAACCACCTTCTATGACTGCTGGAACAATAATGAAGGCCAGTCAGACTGTGAGTGTGGTAAGAAACACACTGCCACAAGCCTTTTGGAACCTGTTGTCACACGTAGCTGTATATTGAAAAGTAGAGCTAACAAACAATTTTAACCATGATATTTATTATCAGTGATCTAAAATTAGTTGGAAATTGCTACTCTGATCTAGGAATCATTTTGGTTGTTGACCAGTGTTATACTAGGGTAGAGCCTATCATGTATTACTCGCGAATAACAGTAGGAAGATTGAGCCTCCATCAATCCGCATGCTGAATAACCTCGAACAGTAAATACAGTAATGCTACTTAGATTACAAAAATGCAGATTCTCATCAGAAAGATCCCAAAACTGTTTTTATGTTTTCACAAAATAAAGAAAACTTGTTCAGATCACATCCCGACAAGATAAACTTAAGTAATCAGTCCCCGAATAAGATTTTTACACGAAAGGAAAAACATTCATAGAACTTTAAAACATCCCTGAAAAATTGACTCTGTGTAGATTTAGCATCAGATGATCCAAAGATACCAAGAACAGTATAAAAACATCTATGAATAATAAAGAAAGTTATATATGTTCATTGTTTTCCTAACCTTCAGTTTGTTACCTCGATCAAGGAATTTTAATATTTAACGGGGCTGGACTGGTAAGCCAGCGGAAGGCCTCGGTCAGATGACCAAATGTTCTATTGGCAGTTCATCATATGACCAAAACCCGCGTCAGGAAACGCTTGTCCTGCATCCTGACGAATGTTGCCTCACCTCGTGCAATGCATAATACATTTTTGAACTTCCTGAGTGACAGGATCCACAATCATTTACTCGATCTGTCGACAGAACGAATACCGAGAGTAAAACATCTGTGAAAGCTTCCAGTATACGTGGGTAATATTTTGGATCCAGTTATGATGGTGAAACTATTTTTGAAAATTATGATGACAGTTGTGATGGTGATGATGATGATGATAATGTTGGCGATGATGATAACGGTGATGATTGTGTCATAAACCCTCCCCTCAAACATCTCCTTACCAACCTCAACAGAACACATGACCATAACACAAGACACAGATCACTCTTTGATGTTCCTCGTGTCCATCTCACACTATGCAAAAACTCAATGCACATAAAAGGCCCTAAATTCTGGAATTCATTACCTGTGAATATAAAAGAAACACTGTCTGTTTATAAATTCAAGTCTCTTCTCAAAAATCACTTACTCACCCACAACTAAATAAATACTGAATAATTGTATCTCATAAATTGTATCACATATATGTATCTCATTATTGTATCTCATAAATGTCAACCTGTGACCCAATCAAACTTTGTTACTATTTAACTTCATTACCTAACAGAATACTCCATTCTAGTGATTACACAGCAACACAGTAATGACCATATGACCTGTCTTTGTAATACTCATTTGTACTAAATTGTTATCTGTTTTACAATAATTTTTGCACCACTGAATATATCATTGCTTAGTTAATCTTAAGTTAATTTTAAGCCTGCCCGTAATGCTGTGCATTCAAGTGGCTTTGCATGCTGCATTTAACTGTATTCTTTTGTACTTCTCTGTATCATGTTCAAATTAATAAATAACTAAATAAATAAATAAATAAATAATAATAATAGTGGTTATGCTGCAGTTTCTTATCTAGTTTTCGACATTGCTTTCTAATTCTTTAATTCAAATAACAAGAAATAACAAAAGAAAATTTGCTATATAGTAACAAACTTCTTTACGAATGCCAGTGATACTTGAGTCCTGGAGATGGGAAGTAAATTGCCTGCATTCTCAAGGACGGGTGGGCATATTTAGTTTTGAATTGTGGTATCGGCGCTCCTCTGGCAAGACAGTAATGGAGAGAGTGATGGTGAACCAGAAATTGGTCCAGGGGCGATGTAGTGTTGGAAAGGGGAGCTCTGTTTGCAAGAATGATATCAGGTTTGCCTTGGAGATTACAGGTGTTGGAATGAGGACCTAGATGATGCAAGTGTTTGTGGGTTATATATTTGAGTAAATGTATGCTTAGCTGGTTGTTGGTAGAATGGTGAAAGGCCTGGTGTCTAGCATTTATGTCTGCTAAGAGGTAGGTGGGAGTGTTGGTGTGGTTGAAGACTAAAGAAAGGTCGTGTATGTTGAGAGCAGAGTTGGGTGAAAAAGATGAATGGGCCCAGGTGAGTGTGTATTCTAACTGCGAGGAAGTGGTGATGGGTGAATGAAGTGGGAGAAATTCGTGTTTGATATTGGAGTTAAGAAGAATGGCAACTCCATCATGGGGGTCGTAGGGAGACTGTTGTGAGGTGTATCCAGAGTGAACTCGTTGGGATACTTAGAGGTAGGTGCTGTTGAGCAAGACAACATCTGTATTAATATTGGTAGACTAACCTACAATATGTTAAGTAAAAAGTCACAAATGCAAGTAATGTGACATTTTATTGCGGCAACGTTTCGCCCTTCAGGAGCTTTATCAAGCCGTTACAAACAATACACGGACAGAGTGAGGTGTAATACTAGTGGTGTTAATAGTAGTAGTAATAATATTAGTTATAGTAGTAGTAGTAATACAATATGGTAGAACAATTAACTTGCACATGAGTAAAAGGATATGAAGCTATTACTTGGGTAGCATAAAGATAGGTTACACAAAATTTCAGTTGGTGGTTGGATTTAAGGTCTGTTTCAGTGTTCCTCCTCTGTTATGTGCTTGTGTAGTATTAACAGGAGAGACTATGTGATGGCAGGGTTTACTGTTTTTAGGAGGATTCTCGCTAAGACTTCAGAGATAATGGAGCTGCCTTTTTGTTTAATTGTTAGAAACAGCGATTAATGCTGATTCAAGGCACTTGCGTCTGCGGAAATTAGTTACTTTGATCACTAATCGGGCGTCCCTGAATTTCATGAGATGATTGGAGGAATTTCGGTGTAGTACGCAGGCGTTATTCAGTGCATGTAGGAACGATAGTTCCTACATGCATTGTGTTCACTGAGGCATGTTTCGAGGTTCCTTGCTGTTTCACCTACATAAATCATGTCAGCCTCCACAGACTGGTTCATGGTGCTTCGAATTTGTCCTGGTGAGATCCTAAACTGAAGTGTTAGCTTGTGCTAGTAATTTAGAAACGTTCAATGCAACCTGGCTGTTGGGAAGAATTATAACTTTGTAGATGAATGGTTCAGAGAACTGACAAGTTGATAAATTAGACACGTGTGCAGCATTTGGGCATCTTTAATGAGGAAACGTTTCGCTACACAGTGGCTTCATCAGTCCATACAAAGGAGTGTGGTGAAGAACAGGAGGAGTTTGAGGTAATCAGTCCCTCAGCCTTGAGTCGATGTGATCAGTCCATCAATCTTGAAAGGAATACAGCATATGTGCAAAGTAGTGGCTTATGTACTGTAGGCAGGAGAGGTGCAGCATTCGTATGTGGTATTCATCAAATGCGATACCACCTACGTTTGCGAGTTATTACGAGGACGTCGTCCACGTAACGTAACCAAGGGACGCTCGAGGGGATGATGTTGGGGAAGTGTTCAGCCTCTAGGTGTTCCAGGTATAAGTTGGCTAAGACGGCTCTGATGGGGAACCCCATTCCTATGCCATAGGTTTGTTTGTAGAGCCTGTTATTGAAATAAAAGTACAGTAGTTGAAATTAACGCAGAGTTCGATGAGGTCAACAAAATCACAGGGAGATAGAGGAAGATTAAGGTCCTGAGTGATTTTACGTCGTAGAACGTCAGTGGCTTGTGTGGTGGGTACTCAGTGAATTCAAATTCAAAGTTTATTCTCTATAAAGATTACAATGTTGAATTTACAGAATTTGGTTGTTGTGTGGTTTACATGTAGTTAAATAATGATTACAGAGTGTACCACTAGAACGCCTAGCATGGCTAGGCATTTCGGGCAGACTTAGTTTAATTCTTTATTTTAAAATATTACAAATTATGAGGTAAGTTGGTATTATGGCTAAGTGACTAAATACTAGTTTGTGAGTTTAGCAATGTGAATGCTTTTGTTTTGGCACAGTACATAGTTTCAGTATTGGAGTATCATAGGATTCATTATTTTAAGATTGAGATTAATATTTCTGTTTATGGTCAAATGGGTGAGTGAAAGTGTGAACCACCAGGTGGTATTCGTGTAGTTAGTTGATGGGGTGTACCAGGGAGATAAGATGTTTTCTAATGATAGTTTTGAAGGTGATGAATGTGTCTGCAGTTCTAGAGTTCTCAGGTAGGGTGTTCCAGATTTTAGGGCCTTTGACATACATTGAATTTTTGTAAAGGTTTAGTCGGACACGGGGAATGTCGTAGAGATGTTTGTGTCTGGTGTTATGCCTGTGGGTTCTGTCACAACTATCAAGAAAGCGTTTTAGGTCAAGGTTGATATTGGAGTTTAAGGTCCTGTAGATGTAGATTGCACAGTAGTAAGTGTGGATGTACTGAACAGCGAGTAAATTTAGATCTATGAAGAGTGGGGAGGGGGTGTTGCCAGGGATGGGATTTAGTGATTATTCTTACTGCAGCTTTTTGTTGGGTTATTATTGGCTTTAGGTGTGTTGCTGCAGTTGATCCCCAAGCACAAATAGCATAGGTGCGGAATGGATAAATAAGTGAGTGGTATAATGTGAGAAGGGCATTTTGCGGTACGTAGTATCGTATCTTGGAGAGGATCCCAACTGTTTTGGATACTTTTTTGGTTATGTGTTGGATATGGGTGCTGAAATTCAGGTTGTTGTCAAGGTATAGGCCTAAGAATTTGCCCTCATTATGTCTGGTAATTAGAGTGTTGTCGATCTTAATGTTAATTTGTGCATCTCCTGCTCTGCTACCAAACATAATATAGTAGGTTTTGTCAGTGTTAAGCGTAAGTTTATTGGCTGTCATCCAAGTCGATATTTTGATCAGCTCCTCGTTAACAATGGTGTTGAGGGTGGCAAGATTAGGGTGAGAGATGACATAAGTCGTGTCGTCAGCAAAGAGAATGGGTTTCAGGTGTTGGGATACGTTTGGAAGGTCATTGATGTATATGAGGAAGAGCAGGGGACCAAGGACACTTCTCTGCGGAACTCCAGTATCAAGTGGCCGTGTTGTTGATGCTGTGTCTTTAATGGTAACATACTGATACCTATTAGTAAGGTAAGATTTGAAATAAGCAAGCGCATGGCGTCTTATACCGTAATGGTCAAGTTTGTGGAGTAGGATGTCGTGGTCTACTGTGTCAAAAAGCTTTTCTTAGGTCAATAAAAATTCCTAGTGGATATTCCTTATTTTCCAATGCTGTGTAAAGCAGATCTAGCATTTTTATGATTGCATTATTAGTGCTTTTATTTTTCCTGAATCCAAATTGGCAGGGGTTGAATATGTTTTGTGCTGTTATAAATGAATATTGTCTCCTGTGCACGAGTTTCTCAAAGATTTTGGATAGCAATGGTAAGTTTGATATTGGCCTATAGTTGTTTAAGTCTGTAGGGTCACCACCTTTATGTATTGGTGTAACCCTTGCCATCTTGAGTAGTTTCGGGAAGGTGCTAGTTTCTAGTGACTTGTTAAAAAGTAATGAAATAGCATGCGAAAGGATATGGGCTGCTCGCTTGTACAGTAATGGTGGGACATTAGACAGATTCCCTGAGTTGTTTTTAAGTGATTTTATAATCTCGGTGACTTCCGAGGGCTCAGTTGGTGCAAGATAGAAGGAATTTGGGAAATTCCCATGTAGGTAGTCCCCGGCATGGGCACTGGTATGTGGGATTTTATTGGCGAGATTAGATCCTATGGTTGAGAAGAAGTCGTTTATCTTGTTAGCTGTGTCAGTGGGATGTAGTGGTGTTTCATTAGGTTTAGTTAGGACAATATTCTTGTTTTTTTTTCAGTTTGTGGGTCCCTAGAATCTGAGAGTGTGTTTTCCAGGTCTTTTTTATATCTCCTCTAGTGTCTGTGAATCTACTGGAGTAGTATAGTTGTTTGGCTTTCTTTATTACTTTGGTGAGAACTGATGAATAGTGTTTAAGAATATCTTTGTGTATTAAGCCCTGTCTATATTGCTTTTCATATTGGTGTTTGTCAATGGATTTCAGAATGGTGCTGGTTAGCCATGGGCAACCAAGCCGTTTGTTTGTGATCTGTTTCGTTTTTATAGGACAATGTTTGTTGTATAGTCTAAGTAATTTGTTAAGAAAAATGTCTGTCCAGTCATCAGTACCATTGGCCTTGGAGAATTCTGTAGGCCAGTCAACAATCTCTAGGTCAGCTGTGAACTTCCTTACTGAGGCCTCGTCATGGAGTCTAAATGAGACTTTGTTGTATTCAAGTGGTGGTTTACTAATGTTTGTCAGGAGGAAGGTAGGGTAGTGGTCTGTAGTGCTATCTGTGATTATCCTTGATTTAAGGGGGGCTAGTATATTGGTCCATATGTGGTCTATTATGGTTGCACTTGTCTCAGTGAGCCTGGTTGGTTTAGTTATTGTTGGTATGAGAAGTGTGTTGTTCATATTGTTGATGAAATCAGTTACAGGCTGATCATCTAGTAAGCCAAGGTTGATGTTGAAGTCTCCAGCTAAGAGAAGGTGGTGCTTATTCATTTGTCTGTTTGTTATTAGTGACTTTAATTTCTCACTGAAATTTGGGATGTTTGAGTGAGGTATCCGGTAAATGGCACCGATTGTTATAGGTGTCTTAAGGTTTTTACAGTAAAATTAGCAAAAATGTATTCCCCATATTCATCACTAAAGCAAGTGGTGCTAATACAAGATAATTGGTAAGAGTAATAGATTGCAATACCACCCCCAACTTGGTTTGGTCTGCAGCTGTGAATTGCTGTGTATCCTGGTAGAGGGTAGATATCTATTGTGTCCTGCTTAAGCCAGGTCTCAGTAAGAATAATGCAGGAGAAGGGTGTCTTTAGTGATTCAAGGAGTGCCAGGAGGTTATCATAGTGTTTGCTTAAGGACCTGATGTCGTAGTTAAGTACTGATAGACTTTTAGCATTGTTTAGGATAGTGCTGGCTTGTGATGCTGTGTAATAAAGGCAGTTACTTTCCAATAGGTTTTGATTGGGTGTCAGATTATGGAGGTATAGATCAGGGTCAACGTGATCAATCATCTTCTATTTTTAAATTATGGTTATTTATATCCTGAGTTATGTGTTGAGTTCTAGTACTGATATCTGTAGTGGTGGGAAGCTTGGATAAGTATATAGCTAGAGTATTTTGGTCATATAGAGTATAGTCACTACTACACATAATGAAGTTGATGTTGTCTATGTGTTGTGCTGGAATGTGCTGGAAAATACAAATTTAAAATAGAACAAGACTCTCACTTGTAATTGCACTAAGGTCTAATAATGACTTTTGTGGAGTCTATGTTTTGAGCTAGAGTGAGCTATAGTACAACTAGATTTAATCTAATAATATAAAAATACAAATTAAAAATAGCACCAGTAATTGCAATTTGGTCTAATATAATGAATTTGGTATTGACTATAGTACAACTGAGTTTAATCTAATAATATAAAAAAGGCACAAGACTCTCAATTGTAATTGCACTAAGGTCTTATATAAGTTGTTTACAAGAATTAGAGTATAACTAGATTTAAATTGACAGGATAAAATACACAAGTTAAGGTAGCAAAAGAATAATAATAAATAAAAAAAAATAAAAATAAAAATGGCAATGACTTGGTTATAATATGCTAGTAAGATGGTAGACAGGATAGTATAAAAGTTGTAGTTGAAAATACTAGTTTAAAAAAGTATAGAATAAAATGGTCAATAAAAGAAGTTTACAATAAGTTTGATCAATATAGTTTAAAGCAAAATTGGGCAATAATAAGGATTTTAGAATAAAATTGGGCAATTGAGTATTTCTTAAAGTGAGGTAGAATTATTGAGGGCAAGTTATGGCTAGTTTATAATAAAATAAGATGGAACAGTGATGCAGTAAGTTGTAAAAAAAGGAGATAGATTCTGTAGATATTAAACAAATTAAGACTATGAGGTAGAATGGTCGTTGAATACAACAATGACAATCAAAAGTAGTTGGGGTATTAGAATTTTAGGGGGGCACAAATTTATGACAATATAACACTAACTGTGGACTGTGGGTATTATCTGCACTTTACTCTGATTCTGTTAGTCCAGCCTCACTTAGGAATGTTTTAAGGTCATGTTCTGTAGAGATGAAGTATCTCTTCCCAGAGGGCTGTTTCCTAACTGCGATTTTTCCATCCCTCACAAAGCACTGGTGGATTTTTTGGGCATAGCGTAATTTTCTTAGCCGATAAAGAAGGTTTTGTCTTGTTTTGGTAAGGCACTCATTGACGTAAACATCAGTTTTCATAGAAATAGATGTTTTTAGTAGGTTGTTTCTTTGTAGGCTAGTTTGGAATTTTAACAGCACTGTTTTTTTACCTGCTTGGTAGCCCATCAGTTTGCAATCCTTTAGGTCATCACTACGTATGTTAAGGCGATGGTGGTCCTTGATAAGCTGTAGGGTGGTCTCCATGCAGGTCTCTTGGGTGACAGTGGCTGGGAGATGTCCCAAACTACTTAGTTTCTTGTGTCAGAAGAAGAGGTCTCTGATGCAGTTGAGAAGGTCGCTTCAATGCTTAAGATGAGCGGGGCTGATGGTCCCCAGAAGGCAGGAAAGATGTTTGGTAAGAACTACGGCTAGTTTGTGTGGTGCACTGCTTATACCTGATGTGATCGGTCTGAGAGGAATATTATGTTTATGGGTCTTAGGTAAACCATACATATGTGCTGGTGTAGGTGAAAGGAGGAAGCTTCTGTACTTAATACTGAATGTACAGCAATGCATGCAACCATATATGTCTTGTCACTGATTTCATCATTGCTTAGTTAATCTTAAGTTAATTTTAAGCCAGCCCGTAATGTTATGCATATAAGTGGCTTTGGCATGCTGCTCTTACCTGTATTTTTTGTACCTCTGTATGTATGCTCAAATTACTAAATAAATAAATAAATAAATAAATACCCAGCAACCCTAAACCAGCACACATGTAAGGTTTACCTAAGACCCCTAAACATAATATATACCCTCTGTGTCCGTGTATTGTCTGTAACGGATTAATAAAGCTCCTAAAGAGCGAAACGTTGCACACAGTAAAATGTCATATTAGTTGCATTTGTGTCCTCTTACTTAACAAGACAACATCTGATCTCTCTGCCTCAATAAGCTCTGCCAGTGTCTGAGAGGGAAGTATGAACGTGCGTTAAATTTAATCACTTGAATGCTCTTTAATGGGATCATCTCTGCAGAGTTGATGTCAGTGAAGGATTTATGGCGAGGTCTCATGAGGGTGGTACCATCAGAGGAAAGGTATTTGAAGGTAAAGTCCCGGGTCCGCTTCCTGGAGGGAAAGGAAGGGGACAATGGACTGTGAGAGTCCATTGTGCTCTCTGGATTGTCTTTCAAAGATTGGCGCAGGTTTGGGGTTGAATGGTTTTCGTCTAGAGGCGGTAGTGATGGTTCTGGATGAAATGGGTGCAGTGGTGGAGGAGGTATAGGTGAAGGCTGGTGAAGTGGAGGCGGTGGAGATAGTGGATGTGGGGTGAGGGAGGAGAGCTGCAGTGGGTGTGGTTTTAGTTTGGGGAATATTGGTAGAGGGGTGGGGTGGGGTAGAGGAGCTTGAGGGGGATAGGGAGGGGGTGATGGTGGTGGGGGTTGAGGGGAGCCTTTGGAGGTGAAGCATGAGGGAGGGACTGTTGAAGAAGGAAGAATGTTGGCTGATGAGGTTGAGGGTGTGAGTAATATGTCTGGTGAGTTTGAGAGATCGCTATCGCTGAGTACACAGCTGTAACTAAACCATACCACGGGCGGGGATAGAACCCGCAATCAGAGTCAAAACTCCAGACCGTGAGTCATGTTAACGGCTTTGAGGGGACTTGAGCTAGAGTTCGTCACGGCCACGCTAGCTGGAGATTCGTCTATAAAAACTTGCATTTGTGGTCACAGTGGTGCCTATGTTAACCTTCCTATGGTGTAGAAATATACCTAGTTGGACGAATCTTATTGTGGCTAGCTGGTCCGGTGGCTAACGCGACGGTCTGGAGTTTTGAGACTCTCTGATCGCGGGTTCTATCCCCACCCGTGGAATGATTTGTTTGCAATCGTGTCATTACGATTTCGTGAGTCATGTTAACAGCTGTAACTATTTTACAATGTGCTATGTAGTCTAGATTGGTTGTGGGTGGTGAGGTGTTTGGGGTCTGTGTGGTGCTGTGAGATGCTGTGACTATGGTGCTCTTCGCACCTACTCCTAGGTTGAGGGACTGATTACCTCATCTTCTGTACATAGTTCTACTGTCTTCAAGTTATGTCCTGGAATTTGTATTGATAAAGCCACTGGATGGCGAAACGTCTACAATAAAGATACCCAGATGTTGCACATGTGTCTTAATTTCATCGGGTAGGGAAGGGGTTGGAGGATGTTTGGTGAGACGTTATTAGGGATACCGGGGTACTGGGGATTCAGAGGTACTGAGGTTACTAGGGATACCGGGGTACTGAGGTTATTAGAGATACCGGGGTACTTAGGTTACTGGGGATACCGGGGTACTGAGGGTATTGGGGATACCGGGATACTTAGGGTAGTGGGGATACCGGGGTACTAAGACTGCTATCATTCCAAAAAGCATTTTTATTATAAATATTATTATATACAGAAGATTGCGAAAACCAGCACTAGTTTTTTCTTAGTTTACATTTCTTTTGCCACTTTAAGACCTACTAAACTCCGACTCTCTCTCTTGGTCATGTTCTAGAACATTTATAAATATTCTTAGCAGGTTTAGATTAAGTAATAACACTGCAATAATATTTTTTTATGTTTAAGTTGATACGAATGCTATGGAATGCTAGGTTAATTGAAAATTCTTATTTTTCTCACTTACAATAAACTTATAGAGTAACCAAATAAAGATTATTGAAACTAAAGCGAAGTGGGAAACTCAAGCTGATGTTGTCTTGGTGAAATTCTGTGAGTGGTCGTGACGGAGCGTTTTCTGGGGTGTTTTCTAGTGTACCACAACTCTGAGTGTGGCTGGTCGCTGGGCGAGGAGTTCAGGCTTTGTCTGGGATGTCTAGTAGAGTACCATAGCCTAGAGTGTGGCTGGTTGCTGGGCGAATTGCTAGGGCTATATCTGGGGTGTGTTGCAGCATACCACAGCCTTGAATGAGGTTGGTTGTTGAGCGAGGTGCTAAGGCTATATCTGGGGTGTGTTGTAGTGTGCCACAGCCTTGGGTGAGGTTGGTTGCTGTTCGAGGTGCTGGGATTCTGCCTCTGGTTGTAGAAGGCAGAATAATATAACGGATTTTGAGTGACATGATTACTTCTGAAAAGTGGTTGCCAGTGCGGCTGTGAGGTGGGAGGAGTGGTAGGTACTGTTGGAAGACCAAGTTCCTTTACTGAGATGGGTAAATTTTGTTTGAGGTTTCTCGGATGGTCCAGCGACTGACTCACTGGTAGTGTAGCATTGATTTCCGCATAGACGTTGACGCTTTGATGAATCTTATTGAGATCGTCAGGATGAAGTGACACTGAATGAAGAGAGCTAATGGTGACGACTTCATGGTTGCTTCCTTGATATTCACCATAGGAGAGGACGATATTTTGTTGCGTGATATTTTCCATCTGATGGAGTTCTTGCTCACTTTCTTGTGATCCTGAGCTCTGTGAGTAATTCTGAAGCTTAGGAAATGTATCATGCTGTGATGTTGATAACTGGTCTATTCCAGAAGAGTTCAGCTCATCACTAGGAATTTTCTGAATGGATCTGAGGTGATGTTGGCTTAGAGAAGAACCGACAGTAAATCCCGGAAGCAAGAAGAAGCAGAATATTATTGGTGAACTGTGACCTGGAGGCGGCGAGTATCCATCCTCCATAGTTGGTACGTGTTGACTGGAGACATCGGAAGAGGATGAAATACTGCTCTCAGTTTCTTCACACTCTGTAGTGTTGTTTCTCTCACTTGATATGATGTCTTTACTTCCAGAGACAATGCTTACACCTTCACTAATTTCACTTTCAGATATATTATTTTGTTCAAGACTAATTTCACTTCCAGAACTTATGTTACTTCCAGAATTAACGCCACTTCCAATGATTGTGCCATTATCAGAATCAATGCTACTTGCGAGACTAGAGTCACTTCCAAAACTAATTCCATCTACAACAGCAGTGCTGTTTCCAGAACTGAAGTCACTTCCCTGGTTAATTATGTCCCCGAATGTTCCTCCAGCAAGAGTTCCATGATCCACCTGGGGCTGGATCAAGACATCAGTGATGGCAGAATTTTTGCAACAGCGGAACCTCCCGTAGGTGAGACAAGGAGGCAGGTTGCCGTAGTTCAAGATATCGAGGGGAGACGAACCATAGTAGGCAGGACAATGATGCTGCCTCACGCAGGGACACACGGCCTCTGCGTACTCGTAGATCGACGGCAGCGCGTCTCCTGTAGTTGGCTCCGTTAGAAACCCCGCCGTCGAAGTCTTCATCAGCACAGTCACCGTAACCCATAATCTGAAACATTGTAATTCGTTGCGAGTTGTGAAGCAGAGGAGACAATATTTACAGAAACAAGATATATCCTTAATGCGAACTCGTACATCATTCTGGCTTAGTGTCCCCAGTCAACAGTAACATCTGGTTCTTTGGAAGTAATACACAGGATTAAAATAAAAATGTTTTATTAAATGAAATATTTATTACTGTGTTATATATATATATATATATATATATATATATATATATATATATATATATATATATATATATATATATATATAAATATATATATATATATATATATATATATATATATAAATATATATATATATATATATATATATATATATATATATATATATATATATATATATATATAAATATATATATATATATATATATATATATATATATATATATATATATATATATATATATAAATATATATATATATATATATATATATATATATATATATATATATATATATATAAATATATATATATATATATATATATATATATATATATATATATATATATATATATATAAATATATATATATATATATATATATATATATATATATATATATATATATATATATATATATATATATATATATATATATATATATATATATATATATATATATATATATATATATATATATATATATATATATATATATATATATATATATATATATATATATATATATATATATATATATATATATATATATATAATATATATATATATATATATATATATATATATATATATATATAAATATATATATATATATATATATATATATATATATATAATATATATATATATATATATATATATATATATATATATATATATATATATATATATATATATATATATATATATATATAAATATATATATATATATATATATATATATATATATATATATATATATATATATATATATATATATATATAAATATATATATATATATATATATATATATATAAATATATATATATATATATATATATATATATATATATATATATATATATAAATATATATATATATATATATATATATAAATATATATATATATATATATATATATATTTATATATATATATATATATATATATATATATATGTGTGTGTGTGTGTGTGTGTGTGTGTGTCGTGCCGAATAGGCAGAACTTGGGATTTTGGCTTAAATAGCAACGCTCATCTTGCTATATAGGACAAGCGAAAATTTGTGTATGCAATAATTTCGTCAAAATCATTCTGAACCTAACGAAAAAAAATATATTTCATTGTGTTTGTTTAGTATTAAATTACTGTAAACAAATTTAAAATATATTTAGGTGGGTTAGGCTAAAATAAATTGCTCTTGTTATAACAAGGTTAAGTAAGTTTTCTAAGTTTCTTTTGGTGCAAAATTAATTTTAAATGAGTTCTTGCTAATTGACCAGTTTTACATATTCGGCACGACATATATTGGTATTTTCCTATATTAAAAACACGTTGGTAATTGCCAGTAGAAGTCGAAGTACCTCAAGCATAGATATCTTCAAAAAGTGTTATGGTCCTCTAAGCAATTCAACTGCTTTGAATTTGTTTGTCAAGAAGTATTGCTGGAAAGAAGCCACATGTGTTGGCTTTCATATTACAAAGGACTGCCAGCAGCCTGACAGGAAGCATACGTCTTCTACAGGTGTGACGTCCTGGTACTGAGAATGGAGAACGAACTCTGCCCCATCTTGCTGAGAGGAGTTCCCACTTATATTCTAGCAGTCTTGATGAATCCAAAACTAACAGTTCCTTTGACCCCACCACTACACACAACTCTGTTAATAAGTGAATTATTAATAATTTATTGCGTGTGTTTCATACTGCGCCATAATTAACTTACAAATTGACTACCGTCGTGAGTGATTACTTATTTCCATATTGTAATGAGAGTCAAAGAGGGAGCGGCTTATACTTTGACCTTCCTTATCATGAAACGTATATGATTTTTAATTAAATTTCTCGTTCAGCCTACTTTGATGGAATCTTTAATTTAATGACTGAAATTAGCTCGATTGGTATCCCACACACCTTGATTCACGGTACGGGTGGTAACATTACGACGTGTTTCCTTAAGGTATCTGCTGTCCATGTTCACCTGTCAGTAAAATGAGTACCTGGGAGTTAGTGGACTGGTGGGGGTCGCATCCTGGGACAAAATTGGCCTAATTTGCGAGAAATGCTCAGCACAACAAGAGGCATTCTATATAGTAGTATGTTACTGATGTCAGCCAGGACTGTATACCTTGTACCTGTAGTTGTACAAATAAAGACAATAATAATAATAATAATAATAATAATAATAATAATAATAATAATAATAATAATAATAATAATAATAATAATAATAAAGTTGATTATAACCAGAAAACTGTGCTCACTGATCGAACCAAAACTCTTGGTCTCAGCTCTGTTGACCCCACCACAACACTCAGCTCTGTTGACCCCACCACAACACTCAGCTCTGTTGACCCCACCACAACACTCAGCTCTGTTGACCCCACCACAGCACTTAGCACTGTTGACCCCACCACAACACTCAGCACTGTTGACCCCACCACAACACTCAGCTCTGTTGACCCCACCACAACACTCAGCTCTGTTGACCCCACCACAACACTCAGCTCTGTTGACCCCACCACAACACTCAGCTCTGTTGACCCCACCACAACACTCAGCTCTGTTGACCCCACCACAACACTCAGCTCTGTTGACCCCACCACAACACTCAGCTCTGTTGACCCCACCACAACACTCAGCTCTGTTGACCCCACCACAACACTCAGCTCTGTTGAACCCACCACAACACTCAGCTCTGTTGACCCCACCACAACACTCAGCTCTGTTGAACCCACCACAACACTCAGCTCTGTTGAACCCACCACAACACTCAGCTCTGTTGAACCCACCACAACACTCAGCTCTGTTGACCCCACCACAACACTCAGCTCTGTTGACCCCACCACAGCACTCAGCTCTGTTGACCCCACCACAACACTCAGCTCTGTTGACCCCACCACAACACTCAGCACTGTTGACCCCACCACAACACTCAGCTCTGTTGACCCCACCACAACACTCAGCTCTGTTGACCCCACCACAACACTCAGCTCTGTTGACCCCACCACAGCACTCAGCTCTGTTGACCCCACCACAACACTCAGCTCTGTTGACCCCACCACAACACTCAGCTCTGTTGACCCCACCACAACACTCAGCTCTGTTGACCCCACCACAACACTCAGCTCTGTTGACCCCACCACAACACTCAGCTCTGTTGACCCCACCACAACACTCAGCTCAGTTGATCCCACCACAACACTCAGCTCTGTAGAACCCAACACAACACTCAACTCTGTTGACCCCACCACAACACTCAGCTCAGTTGACCCCACCACAACACTCAACTCAGTTGACCCCACCACAACACTCAGTTCTGTTGATCCCACCACAACACTCAGCTCTGTTGACCCCACCACAACACTCAGCTCAGTTGACCCCACCACAACACTCAGTTCTGTTGACCCCACCACAACACTCAGCTCTGTTGACCCCACCACAATACTCAGCTCTGTTGACCCCACCACAACACTCAGCTCTGTTGACTCCCACCACAACACTCAGCTCTGTTGACCCCACCACAACACTCAGTTCTGTTGACCCCACCACAACACTCAACTCAGTTGACCCCACCACAACACTCAGCTCAGTTGACCCCACCACAACTCTCAGCTCAGTTGACCCCACCACAACACTCAGTTCTGTTAGCTCCACCACAACACTCAACTCAGTTGACCCCACCACAACTCTCAGCTCAGTTGACCCCACCACAACACTCAGTTCTGTTGACTCCACCACAACACTCAACTCAGTTGACCCCACCACAACACTCAGCTCAGTTGACCCCACCACAACACTCAACTCAGTTGACCCCACCACAACACTCAGCTCTGTTGACCCCACCACAACACTCAACGCAGTTGACCCCACCACAACACTCAGCTCTGTTGATCCCACCACAACACTCAGCTGTGTTGACCCCACCACAACACTCAGTTGTGTTGACCCCACCACAACACTCAGCTCTGTTGACCCCACCACAGCACTTAACTCAGTTGACCCCACCACAACACTCAGCTCTGTTGACCCCACCACAACACTCAGCTCTATTGACCCCACCACAACACTCAGCTCAGTTGACCCCCACCACAACACTCAGCTCTGTTGACCCCACCACAACACTCAGCTCTGTTGAACCCACCACAACACTCAGCTCTGTTGACCCCACCACAACACTCAGCTCTGTTGACCCCACCACAACACTCACCTCTGTTGAACCCACCACAACACTCAGCTCTGTTGAACCCACCACAACACTCAGCTCTGTTGAACCCACCACAACACTCAGCTCTGTTGACCCCACCACAACACTCAGCTCTGTTGACCCCACCACAGCACTCAGCTCTGTTGACCCCACCACAACACTCAGCTCTGTTGACCCCACCACAACACTCAGCACTGTTGACCCCACCACAACACTCAGCTCTGTTGACCCCACCACAACACTCAGCTCTGTTGACCCCACCACAACACTCAGCTCTGTTGACCCCACCACAGCACTCAGCTCTGTTGACCCCACCACAACACTCAGCTCTGTTGACCCCACCACAACACTCAGCTCTGTTGACCCCACCACAACACTCAGCTCTGTTGACCCCACCACAACACTCAGCTCTGTTGACCCCACCACAACACTCAGCTCAGTTGATCCCACCACAACACTCAGCTCTGTTGAACCAAACACAACACTCAACTCTGTTGACCCCACCACAACACTCAGCTCAGTTGACCCCACCACAACACTCAGCTCAGTTGACCCCACCACAACACTCAGTTCTGTTGATCCCACCACAACACTCAGCTCTGTTGACCCCACCACAACACTCATCTCAGTTGACCCCACCACAACACTCAGTTCTGTTGACCCCACCACAACACTCAGCTCTGTTGACCCCACCACAATACTCAGCTCTGTTGACCCCACCACAACACTCAGCTCTGTTGACTCCCACCACAACACTCAGCTCTGTTGACCCCACCACAACACTCAGTTCTGTTGACCCCACCACAACACTCAACTCAGTTGACCCCACCACAACACTCAGCTCAGTTGACCCCACCACAACTCTCAGCTCAGTTGACCCCACCACAACACTCAGTTCTGTTAGCTCCACCACAACACTCAACTCAGTTGACCCCACCACAACTCTCAGCTCAGTTGACCCCACCACAACACTCAGTTCTGTTGACTCCACCACAACACTCAACTCAGTTGACCCCACCACAACACTCAGCTCAGTTGACCCCACCACAACACTCAACTCAGTTGACCCCACCACAACACTCAGCTCTGTTGACCCCACCACAACACTCAACGCAGTTGACCCCACCACAACACTCAGCTCTGTTGATCCCACCACAACACTCAGCTGTGTTGACCCCACCACAACACTCAGTTGTGTTGACCCTACCACAACACTCAGCTCTGTTGACCCCACCACAGCACTTAACTCAGTTGACCCCACCACAACACTCAGCTCTGTTGACCCCACCACAACACTCAGCTCTATTGACCCCACCACAACACTCAGCTCAGTTGACCCCCACCACAACACTCAGCTCTGTTGACCCCACCACAACACTCAACTCAGTTGACGCCACCACAATTCTCGGCTCAGTTGACCCCACCACTACACTCAGCTCAGTTGATCCAACCACAACACTCAGTTCTGTTGACCCCACCACAACACTCAACTCAGTTGACCCCACCACAACACTCAGCTCAGTTGACCCCACCACAACTCTCAGCTCAGTTGACCCCACCACAACACTCAGTTCTGTTAGCTCCACCACAACACTCAACTCAGTTGACCCCACCACAACTCTCAGCTCAGTTGACCCCACCACAACACTCAGTTCTGTTGACTCCACCACAACACTCAACTCAGTTGACCCCACCACAACACTCAGCTCTGTTGACCCCACCACAACACTCAACGCAGTTGACCCCACCACAACACTCAGCTCTGTTGATCCCACCACAACACTCTGCTGTGTTGACCCCACCACAACACTCAGCTGTGTTGACCCCACCACAACACTCAGCTCAGTTGACCCCCACCACAACACTCAGCTCTGTTGACCCCACCACAACACTCAACTCAGTTGACGCCACCACAATTCTCGGCTCAGTTGACCCCACCACTACACTCAGCTAAGTTGATTCAACCACAACACTCAGTTCTGTTGACCCCACCACAACATTCAGCTCTGTTGACCCCACCACAAACCTCAACTCAGTTGACCCCACCACAACACTCAACTCAGTTGACCCCACCACAACACTCAGCTCTGTTAATCCCACCACAACGCTCAGCTCTGTTGACCCCACCATAACACTCAGCTCTGTTGACCCCACCACAACTCTCAGCTCTGTTTACCGCACCACAACACTCAGCTCAGTTGACCCCACCGCAACACTCAACTCTGTTGACCCCACCACAACACTCAGCTCTGTTGACCCCACCACAACACTCAGCTCTGTTGACCCCACCACAACACTCAGCTCTGTTGACCCCACCACAACACTCAGCTCTGTTGACCCCACCACAACACTCAGCTCTGTTGACCCCACCACAACACTCAGCTCTGTTGACCCCACCACAACACTCAGCTCTGTTGACCCCACCACAACACTCAGCTCTGTTGACCCCACCACAACACTCAGCTCAGTTGACCCCACCACAACAATCAGCTCTGTTGACCCCACCACAACACTCAGCTCAGTTGACCCTACCACAACACTCAGCTCTGTTGACCCCACCACAACACTCAGCTCTGTTGACCCTACCACAACACTCAGCTCTGTTGACCCTACCACAACACTCAGCTCTGTTGACCCCACCACAACACTCAGCTCTGTTGACCCTACCACAACACTCAGCTCAGTTGACCCCACCACAACACTCAGCTCTGTTGACCCCACCACAACACTCAGCTCTGTTGACCCCACCACAACACTCTTCTCTGTTGACCCTACCACAACACTCAGCTCTGTTGACCCCACCACAACACTCAGCTCTGTTGACCCCACCACAACACTCAGCTCTGTTGATCCCACCACAACTGTCAGCTCTGTTGACCCCACCACAACACTCAGCTCTGTTGACCCCACCACAACACTCAGCTCTGTTGACCCCACCACAACACTCAGCTCTGTTGACCCCACCACAACACTCAGCTCTGTTGACCCCACCACAACACTCAGCTCTGTTGACCCCACCACAACACTCAGCTCAGTTGACCCCACCACAACACTCAGCTCAGTTGACCCCACCACAACACTCAGCTCAGTTGACCCAACCACAACACTCAGCTCTGTAGACCCCACCACAACACTCTTCTCTGTTGACCCTACCACAACACTCAGCTCTGTTGACCCCACCACAACACTCAGCTCTGTTGACCCCACCACAACACTCAGCTCTGTTGATCCCACCACAACTGTCAGCTCTGTTGACCCCACCACAACACTCAGCTCTGTTGACCCCACCACAACACTCAGCTCTGTTGACCCCACCACAACACTCAGCTCTGTTGACCCCACCACAACACTCAGCTCTGTTGACCCCACCACAACACTCAGCTCTGTTGACCCCACCACAACACTCAGCTCAGTTGACCCCACCACAACACTCAGCTCAGTTGACCCCACCACAACACTCAGCTCAGTTGACCCAACCACAACACTCAGCTCAGTTGACCCCACCACAACACTCAGCTCAGTTGACCCCACCACAACACTCAGCTCAGTTGACCCCACCACAACACTCGGTTCTGTTGACCTCACCATAACACTCAGTCCTGTTGACCCCCACTGTTTATCTTGATCAACGGAGATATACCCTTTAGCATATATACAGAGAGTTGCAGACTGCTTTAATAAGTACTTCTCCACTAAGGAATTTACTTAAAAATCCTTAAATGGCAATAATATCAAGAAATTTTAAATATAATTATGGAAAGGAAGCACTTGGCAATTTATTCGTGACGTCATTTAAATGCATAATAGTTTACACGTCTGATAAGAGACTTCAATATGGTTATATTTCTAATCACAAATTTTAAAGGGGTGGACCGGTGAACCAGCGGAATGCCTCGGTCAGATGACCTAAAGCTCCAACGGCGGAGCGTCATCTAAGACCCGTGTCAGGAAACACTTGTCCTGTTTCCTGACGAACCTTACCAAACCAAACCCAACGTCTTCTAAATTCCGGCTTCAAATTAACTGACTGTTTTTAGAAGGACGATGTTTATCTGGAATTATTTACTTATTTAGGGGTTATCTATGAACAGGTCTGGATTGTTCTGAATGCTGGAGAACACTACAGAATATTGTGAAAACTGATGAACAGTACGGAATGTTCTGTACACTGGAGAGTAGAAAATAATGTTCTCTAAGCGAGAGAAGAAAACAGAATGTAAACACAAAATAAGTCTGAAATTCGATGAGAGTAGAAGAGTGTGCAGTGGTCAGAACTACGGCTGGAAGGTCGGAAATTTCTCAGCACATGAGAAAAAGTTGGAAATGTTCTAAACACAGATAAAAAGTTCCGAATGTTCTGAACATAGAACAGTTCATAACATCAACAAAAACGTCGGAATATTTCAGATATAAGAATCACTGTGAATGTTTTCGCCACAGAATATTACGAACGAAAAAAATATATACAAGCTCTGAAAAAAACATTTTTGTATGTGTTCAGAAAATTTTTGCTGTGCAGAACACAACAGTTCGGAAAGCTTTAAATACAAATTCCGTTCGAAATTTTGTTAAGCCTTTCAGAAGAGTTTGAAATGTTTTGAGCAGAAAACAAGAGTTGCAAGTGTTGTTATGGAAGACATTCAGGATTATATTGAACAATGGCGATGATTTTGACTATATTAAAACAATTGCGTAATGTGAACTCAAGACAAAAGTTCGGAATAGTCTGAGGACAAGACAGAAATTGTGAATATTAATATAAAATAAGGTTTCGGTATGTTCGGAATAACAGAGAGTTCAGTTTTAATGAACTCAAGAATAACTTGAATGTGAATAGAACATTTGTGTACTGTTCAGAACATTTGTGTACTGTTCAGAACATTTGTGTATTGTTCAGGACATTTGTGTACTGTTCAAGACATTTGGGTTCTGTTCAAGACATTTGTGTACTGTTCAGGACATTTGCGTACTGTTCAGGACATTTGCGTACTGTTCAGGACATTTGCGTACTGTTCAGGACATTTGTGTACTGTTCAAGACATTTAATAAAAGTCCCGAGCTATATACAGGTGGCCTTTTACGCAGATTATCGGCATCACTAAACCATTTATAACAAATAACATGAGAGTTAAACGTTCAGAAGAGTAGGTCAGAACTGTATGATTTTAATGTTCAGATTCCATATTATGACTCATAATGTTATCAAACAGCAGTAATGATGACGGCACTGAGGATCGAGCCTCCACCATAACTTGTGTTAATCAACACGGGTTTAACGCTTCATTAAATATAATGCAAGTAAATCAACTCCCTTTTTATTTTTCCCTTCTCTAATTCTGAAATGGCTCGTGAAAAAAAAGACTTGCTCATAGTTCTCATAATTATGTAAACACTGGGTAATAATAATAATAATAATAATAATAATAATAATAATAATAATAATAATAATATCTTTATTTACTACAAGTACATGTACAAGGTATACAGTCCTAGCTGACATCAGTGACATACTACTATATAGAAAGCCACTTGTTATGCTGAGCATTTCTGGCAAATTAGGTCAGGTTTGTCCCAGGATGCGACCCACACCAGTCGACTAACACCCAGGTACCCATTTTACTGATTTGTGAACATAGACAACCGGTGTAAGGAAACACGTCCAATGTTTACACCCTTTCACCGGGAATCGAACCCGGACACTCACCGTGTGAAGCGAGAGCTTTTGCCACCAGTCCTGATACAGAGATACGAGAAGAAACATATGCTCACCTGACTTCTAGGACTGTATATTTTATACTACGTGATCTAGCGGTTCGGTCCTCAAATTGAATAAGCCAGTTACGGCAGAAAGTTTCCTAATGAATGTTCTGATCTGTGAATGTGAATAATAACATACAAAGGTCAACTCTACTAAGCATTACCTGGTCCACATGATGAGAAGGCCGGACACGGCGTAAACTACAAGAGGAGCGTGTTCCTGGTGCCTCTTGGAGCCCTGGGTCGTGGAGACTGGCAGTCAGGTCGGAAGACAGTCACAGTCTGAGGTCTCGAGGGCAGGTCAGTGACCTCTGGTACACAGCCTCATCTTCCGCATTACCTGGGGCCATTAATTAAAATTTTTCTTCCATCAGTTTAGGGAGACGTATATCCCTGAAAGCTGTCCAGTAATCCCGCAGGATGTTTTTCTGCTGGTGTTAGCATAAAGTACACAGAAAACCCGATTTGCCTCTATATTGTCAAGTAAGCAGGTATTTTGATCACGTTTATCGACATCTGTAACATTTGCTGTGCTCAGATTTTTAATGCACTTGCTGGACTCAGTATATTATTACTGATTTATGAGAGGCGTCGCATAGAATGAATAAACCAAAAGATCAAAGAGCGATTATTATTCCAAACAATTTGCCTGATATCATCACCCTCCCCCTACACACAAAGCTCATGGAGCAGGAAGAGTGACCTAGTAGCGACCAGTGAAGAGACGGGGCCAGGAGCTGTGACTCGACCCCTGCAACAACGAAGTGAGTACAACTGGGTGAGTACACATGGGCGTCTAGCAAACCTAAGCATAACATTCCGACATCTCAGTAAGGAATCGTTCAAGACTGTACACCGTGTACGTCAGGCCCATATTGGAGTAAGCAGCACCAGTTTGGAACCCATACCTGGCCAAGCACGTCGGGAAATTGGAGGGAGTGCAAAGGCTTGCAGCGAGACTAGTCCCAGAGGAGGGGTTAAGGAAAATCGACCTGACGACACTGGAAGACAGGAGGGACGGGGAAAGGGGGACATAACAACAACATAAAATACTGAGAGAAATTGACAAGGTGGATAGGGACAGAATATTCCAGAGATGGGACACAGTAACAAGGGGTCACAATTGGAAGTTGAAGCCACAGATGAATCACAGGGATCTTAGGAAGTATTTCTTCAGTCAGAGTTGTCAGGAAGTGGAATAGTCTAAAACAGTGGTTCTTAACCTTGATAAATTAGACACATGTTGGAGGTACTGAACCCTGCAAGTTTCATTCGTACATTCACCGAGCCTTCCTAATCGGAAAAATGAAATATGATTTCATCAAAATATAATTTTTAATAAAAACTGGAAATCAATGTGACTTTTGCTGTTGCCTTTCAAAGACTGGTTCAGAAATGCCCGGCTTCACCTTGCCAAGTGTCACTCTCATATTTTCGCAACAAAGTCTGTTTATTTTCTTCGTTTTGATGTCTGCCATCCTCGGAAAGGATTTCTCGCAAAGATACGTTGTAACAAACGTCGTGAGTATCTCGAGGGTTTTCTTAGCAATAAGAGGCTACGCTACGATTTGGTGACACCAAAACGTTGAGAGCATTGTTGTTCTGAAGAGTCAGAGGCATGGGTCGAGTTAGTGTCACCCAGGGCAGAATCTCTGGTGTCACCCACATGAAATCCGAGGGTGGGGGGGATGGGGGGAGAAACACCAGTTACATCACTACTGCATGACCAGCTACTAATGTTCAGCAATAAGAGCGTTTAAGGGCCATAAACCGACCAGGAGAATACTTCTCAACTGTATTATTGATAAAATAAATAATCGTAGTAATATTGAGGAAACAAACTCAAATACCACTGAGTACAGCCAACAGATCCTACATTTATTCATCTTCAACAATGCCAAGAAAAGAAAAAAAACTTAAAAAATAAAGAAAAACATTGCAATATCAGAGAAATACTAGTTCCGATTTGACCTTGAGTACAGGTAACATCTCAGTGAATCTGATCTTACATTTCCTTGCCTTCAATTATGCAAAATCATGTATCACATCATCAAAAATCAATAATTTTCCCTATATAGGCTTATTTGTACTTTGTTAATATATAATAGGCTATATAGAAACGAAGGATTCTTCTCTTATGTTGCTGCAGCACTGTTTTGTGCATTAGTATCACCTTCTTTAGAGGCTCTATGGTGTCACCAGGAGCGGCCCGCCCCTGTGACAGAGAAGAGGCGGGGCCAGGAGCTATGAATTGACCCCTACAACCACAATTAGGTGAGTGCACACACAAAATTCGAGGTCTCCTACGACCTATCTTCCGGCTGCCTCACCCCACTCCCCGTGCCATCCCCCCACTCTCCGTGCCACCTCCCCACTCCCCAATTTAAATGTGTCCTCACCCCATTCCCCGTGCCTTCATCCCCAATCCCTGTGTTCTCACCCCACTCACTGTGCATTCACCCCACTCCCCGTGTCCTCATCCCACTCCCCGTGTCCTCATCCCACTCCCCGTGTTTTCATCCCACTCCCAGTGCATTCACCTCACTCATAAGAACAAAAGAAAGAAGGAACACTGCAGCAGGGCTACTGGCCCATGCGAGGCAGGTCTAAATCTCCTACCGGCTTAAGCCAATGCACCCAACCTAGTCAGGTCAGGTTACATTCACTTAAGGAAGGAACACGGCAACTGACTTAGTGGCACAAGCTAATCAGGTCCAACTCACACCCACCCACACCCACTCATGTATTTATTTAACCTATTTTTAAAAGTACACAACGTTTAAGCCTTTATAACTGTACTTGGGAGTTTGTTCCACTCATCCACAACTCTATTACCTAACCAGTCCTATATCCTTCCTGAATCTGAATTTCTCCAACTTTTAAAACCATTGCTGCGAATCCTATCTAGGTTAGATATTTTCAGCACGCTATTTACATCCCCTTTACTTATGCCTGTCTTCCATTTATACACCTCAATCATATCCCCCCTAATTCTACGCCTTTCTAGAGTGCAGATTCAGGGCCCTCAGTCTATCCTCATAGGGAAGACTTCTGATACATGGGATCAACTTTGTCATCCTCTTTTGTACGTTTTCCAGAGCATTTATATTCATTCTGTAATACGGTGACCAAAACTGAGCAGCATAATCTAAATGAGGCCTAACCAAGGATGTATAGAGTTGAAGAACAACCTGAGGACTCCTATTATTTATGCTTCTAGATATTAAGCCAATGATTCTGTTAGATTTATTGCGAACACTTATGCACTGTTGTCTTGGTTTCAGATTACTGCTAACCAGAACTCCTAAATCCTTTTCGCAATCCGTAATATTAAGATTTACATTATTTAGTTTATATGTGGCATGATTATTTTCCTGTCCAACATTTAGAACTTTGCATTTGTCTATATTAAACTGTATCTGCCACTTCTCCGACCACTGCATCAGTCAAACAAGCAGGTTGCAACACTAGGGTTGGAAACAGTAAATGTATAAAAGGCATTCAGCATGAAGTTATAAATAAAGACAATAGATCAGGTCAGCAAACAAAGGGGGATAACAGAGGGCAGCAAGGGACTAACTCCCTTAAGGTTTACTATACTAATAGCAGGAGTGTAAGAAATAAGATAGATGAGCTAAGATTAATTGCAAGTGCAGGAAACATAGATATTATTGCTATAACAGAGACCTGGCTCAATCTGAAAAACAGAGAGATGCCCTCTGAATGTCACATACAAGGCTATAAATTATTCCACACTGACAGGGTCAACAGGAAAGGTGGTGGAGTAGCGATGTATGTCAGAGACAATTTAAATTGTTGTGTTAGACAAGATATTAAATTAGAAGCGTCAGCCACTGAATCTGTTTGGTTACAGCTTCTCGAGGGCCGAGAAAAACTAATTTTGGGTGTGATTTACAGGGCCCCAAATCTTGATAGGGAGTGCAGTAAACTTCTATGGGACGAAATTCGTAAGGCATCTACATACGAAAATGTTGTGCTAATGGGAGATTTCAACTATAGACAGATTGACTGGAGCAATTTGACAGGAAATTTAGAGTCAGGTGACTTTCTTGATACGATCCAGGATTGTTTTTTAAAACAGTTTGTGACAGAGCCAACTAGGGGAAATAACCTCCTTGACTTGGTTCTTGCCAGTAGGGAAACACTAATTAATAATCTTGAGGTTAATGATGAGCTTGGGGAAAGTGATCACAAATCACTCAGTTTTAATATATCATGGAATTCCCCTAATAATGGCAATCAAGTCTCCGTCCCTGACTTTCGCTTGGCTGATTTCATAGGACTGAAAAATTACTTAGGTGGGCTGAACTGGAATGACCTGACTAAGGGTCAGGTACGTGGTGATGGTCGCCGATATGATGCTTTCCAGGGCATAGTTCTAGCTGCTCAGTCAAATTATGTTCCAAATAGGGAAATCAGATCAAACAAAAATGATCCTAAATGGATGAACAATAGATTAAAATATCTGATTGGTCAAAAGAGAGGCATATATAGGCAAATCAAAAGAGGAGAGAGGCAATTAAGAAATCGATATATTCAGTTAAAGAGAGAAATAAAAAAGAGAATTAGAAAAGCAAAAAGAGATTATGAGGTTAAAGTTGCAAGAGTATCGAAGACTAACCCAAAAGGATTCTTTCAGGTATACAGAAGAAAGATCAGGGACAAGATAGGCCCACTCAAAAGTTCCTCGGGTCAGCTCACTGACAGTGATAAGGGAATGTGAAGAATTTTTAACACATACTTCCTCTCAGTTTTTACACAGGAGGATACCAGCGATATTCCAGTAATGATAAATTATGTAGAACAGGACGATAATAAACTGTGCACGATTAGGGTCACAAGTGACATGGTCCTTAGGCAAATAGATAAATTAAAACCTAACAAATCCCCAGGCCCTGATGAACTGTATGCAAGGGTTCTAAAGGAATGTAAAGAGGAGCTTAGCACACCTTTGGCTAATCTTTTCAACATATCACTACAAACTGGCATGGTGCCAGATAAGTGGAAAATGGCAAATGTGATACCTATTTTCAAAACAGGTGACAGGTCCTTAGCTTCGAACTATAGACCAATAAGCCTAACCTCCATAGTAGGAAAATTTATGGAATCAATAATTGCCGAGGCAGTTCGTAGCCACCTTGAAAAGCATAAATTAATCAACGAATCTTAGCATGGTTTTACAAAGGGGCGTTCCTGCCTTACGAATTTATTAACTTTTTTCACTAAGGTATTTGAGGAGGTAGATCATGGTAATGAATATGATATTGTGTATATGGACTTCAGTAAGGCTTTTGACAGGGTCCCACATCAGAGACTATTGAGGAAAATTAAAGCACATGGAATAGGAGGAGAAATTTTTTCCTGGATAGAGGCATGGTTGACAAATAGGCAGCAGAGAGTTTGCATAAATGGGGAGAAATCAGAGTGGGGAAGCGTCACGAGCGGTGTTCCACAGGGGTCAGTGTTGGGCCCCCTGCTGTTCACAATCTACATAAACGACATAGATGAGGGCATAAAGAGCGACATCGGCAAGTTTGCCGATGACACCAAAATAGGCCGTCGAATTCATTCTGACGAGGACATTCGAGCACTCCAGGAAGATTTGAATAGACTGATGCAGTGGTCGGAGAAGTGGCAGATGCAGTTTAATATAGACAAATGCAAAGTTCTAAATGTTGGACAGGACAATAACCATGCCACATATAAACTAAATAATATAGATCTTAATATTACGGATTGCGAAAAAGATTTAGGAGTTCTGGTTAGCAGTAATCTGAAACCAAGACAACAGTGCATAAGTGTTCACAATAAAGCTAATAGAATCCTTGGCTTCATATCAAGAAGCATAAATAATAGGAGTCCTCAGGTTGTTCTTCAACTCTATACATCCTTGGTTAGGCCTCATTTAGATTATGCTGCACAGTTTTGGTCACCGTATTACAGAATGGATATAAATTCTCTGGAAAATGTACAAAGGAGGATGACAAAGTTGATCCCATGTATCAGAAACCTTCCCTATGAGGATAGACTAAGGGCCCTGAATCTGCACTCTCTAGAAAGACGTAGAATTAGGGGGATATGATTGAGGTGTATAAATGGAAGACAGGAATAAATAAAGGGGATGTAAATAGTGTGCTGAAAATATTTAGCCTAGACAGGACTCGCAGCAATGGTTTTAAGTTGGAAAAATTCAGATTCAGGAAGGATATAGGAAAGTACTGGTTTGGTAATAGAGTTGTGGATGAGTGGAACAAACTCCCAAGTACCGTTATAGAGGCCAGAACGTTGTGTAGCTTTAAAAATAGGTTGGATAAATACATGAGTAGATGTGGGTGGGTGTGAGTTAGACCTGATAGCTTGTGCTACCAGGTCGGTTGCCGTGTTCCTCCCTTAAGTCAATATGACCTGACCTGACTAGGTTGGGTGCATTGGCTTAAGCCGGTAGGAGACTTGGACCTGCCTCGCATGGGCCAGTAGGCCTTCTGCAGTGTTCCTTCGTTCTTATGTTCTTATGTTCTTATTCAAATCTTCCTGGAGTGCTCTAATGTCCTCGTCAGAATGAATTCGACAGCCTATTTTGGTGTCATCGGCAAACTTGCTTATGTCGCTCTTTATGCCCTCATCTATGTCGTTTATGAAGATTGTGAACAACAGGGGGCCCAACACTGACCCCAGTGGAACACCACTTGTGACGTGCCCCCATTCTGATTTCTCCCCATTTATGCAAACTCTCTGCTGCCTATTTGTCAACCATATTCCGTGTGCCTTAATTTTCCTCAACAGTCTCTCATGTGGGACCCTGTCAAAAGCCTTACTGAAGTCCATATACACACTATCAAATACCTCCTCAAATACCTTAGTGAAAAAAGTTAAATTCGTAGGGCAGGAATGCCCCTTTGTAAAACCAAGCCCTCACCCCACTCCCCGTGAATTCATCCAACTCCCTGTGCCCTCACCCCACTCCCCGTGCATTCATCTCACTCCCTGTGCATTTATCCCACTGCCCGTGCATTCACCCCACTCCCAGTGCATTCACTCAACTCCCATTGGATTCCCCCCACTCCCCGTTTCCTCACTCCACTCCTCGTGCCCTCACCTCTCTTCCTCTGTCCTTACCCCACTCTCCGTTCCTTTCTCTTCCCCTGTCCTCACACCTCTTCCTTTACCTGTACTCAGCAGTGTCACTAATCAGTGGTTTAGTTAAGCTATCAGACTGTGGTTTAGTTATCTGGTTGTGGTTTAGGCTATCAGGCTGAGATTTAGGTTATTTGACTTAGGATTAGGTTATCAGGCAATGGTTTAGGCTATCAGGTTGTGGTTTAGGCTATTAGGCTGTGGTTTAGGCTATCAGGCTGCGGTTAAAGCTGTGGTTCAGGCTGTGATTTAGGCTATCAGGCTGTGGTTTAGGCTATCAGGCTGTGGTTTAGACTATCAGGCTGTGGTTTAGGCCGTGGATAAAGCTGTGGTTTAGGCTATCAGGCTGTGGGTTAGGCTGTGGATAAAGCTGTAGTTTAGGCTATCAGGCTGTGGTTTAGGCTATCAGGCTATGGTTTAGGCTGTGGTTTGGGCTATCAGGGTGTGGTTTAGGCTGTAGTTTAGGCTATCAGGGTGTAGTTTATGCTATCAGGCTGTGGTTTAGGCTATCAGGCTGTGGTTTAGACCGTGGTAGTCTATGAGAAATTAGAAAAATGCAACCAGTTGTAAAAGTTTAAACACTATCAGGCTGTGGTTTAGGCTATCAGGCTATTTTTAGGCTGTGGTTTAGGCTATCAGGCTATTTTTAGGCTGTGGTTTAGGCTATCGGGCTGTGATTTAAGCTATCAGGCTGTAGTTTAGGCTGTCAGGCTATTTTAGTCTGTGGTTTAGGCTATCAGGCTGTGGTTTACTGTATCAGGATGTGGTTTAGGCTGTGGTTTAGGCTATCAGGCTATTTTTAGGCTGTGGTTTAGGCTATCATGCTATTTTTAGGCTGTGGTTTAGGCTATCAGGCTGTGATTTAAGCTATCAGGCTGTGGTTTAGGCTGTCAGGCTATTTTAGGCTGTGGTTTAGGCTAGCAGGCTATGGTTTACTGTATCAGGATGTGGTTTAGGATGTGGTTTAGACTATCAGGCTGTGGTTTAGGCTAGCAGGCTGTAGTTTAGGCTGTGGTTTAGGCTATCAGGCTGTGGTTTATGCTATCAGGCTGTGGTTTAGGCTATCAGGCTGTAGTTTAGGCTATCATTGTGTAGTTTAGGTTATCAGGCTGTGGTTTAGGTTATCAGGCTGTGGTTTAGGCTGTGATTTAGGCAATCAGGCTGTGGTTTAGGCTTTGGTTTAGGCTATCAGGCAGTGATTTAGGCTATCAGGCTGTGGTTTATGCTGTGGTTTAGGTTATCAGGCTGTGGCTTAGGCTGTGGTTTAGGCTATCAGGCTGTTGTTTA